>NW_007067466.1:650942-698633 GCF_000164805.1 Carlito syrichta
CCCGCCGAGGCCGGCCCTTGGAGGCGGGTGTCGGAGCCCCTCCACCCCAGGACTGTCTCCTGCACCCCTTCCCCTCCCCTCAAAGCTGGCCAGTGTGGCGTCCACTTCCCCAGACCCTAAGGAGTTTCCGTCTTAAAAGGAAACGTTGAGGCCGGCTCTCCCTTTCCTTGTCTTGCAGGTGGAGAGACCCGATCCCAGACGGAAAAGATCGGCCCAAGGTGCTAAGGCAAATTAGAGTCCAAAGCCTCCAGCTCTCAGGACCCCTGCCAAGTGCCCTGGCCTCTGCAGACATGTATTCCCCTCTGGCCATGATCCTGTTTCAAGAACGGTGAATGAGGAATTCCAGAGGCCCCCAGGGTCCCTGAGAGTTAAGTTCCGTGGGGGCGGGGCCTAGTGACCGGGGGACCCCTGCTCCAGTCTGAGGCTGTGATTCCGTTGGACCTTGGGAGACACCCAAGTTGCCCAAAGGCTGCCACCCCAGGAGTCACAAGAGGGCTTGTGAATCATCCAAACAGCAGGCTTTGGATGCCGGAGGACCCTTTGGAGAAAGCACCTCCTGGCCTTGGACAACTGTGTGTGGGTCCTTTGTGTGGCTTCTGCTCTCCAGGTCAGAAGGTTGGGGAACCCTGGACTGCATCGTTTCTATTGCTGCTGTTAAGAAATCGTGACAAACTTCATGGCTTAAAACAACACCTGTTTATTATCTCACAGCCCTGGGGGGGGGGGGGGGGGGGGGTGAGAAGTCCGATGCAGGTGTTGCCAGGCTAAAATTAAGGGGTCAGCAGGCCTGGGTTCCTTGGGGGAAAAACCATAGAGGGAAAACCCACTTTCAAACTCATTTGGGGTGTTGGCCGTATTCAGTCCCTTGCAGTGGTAGGACTGGGGTCCTGCTGACTTGCTGGCTGTCAGCCCAGGTGACTTTCCTCTCATTAGCTGCCTGTGTGCCTTCTCGTGCCTTCCACAGGCCCCCCTAGGCCTCTCTCTGGTCCCTGTGTGCGGGTCCTACATCTCGGAGCCAGTCCTGGTGCATCATGTCCCTCCCACAGCTTGAAATCTTTTCCCCTTCTGCCCCATCTTTCCTACTTCCAGCCAGAGAAAGTTCTCCACTTTTAAGAGCCCCTGTGATTCGATAGGCCCACACAGACAATACGGGATAATCACCCCCTCTTCACGTGGTGACCTTAATCACATCTGGAAAGTTCATTTTGCCATGTGACCTAAGTCATTCACAGATTCTAGGGATTCTGGTGTAGACATCTTTGGGGAGTGACTGTGTGTATCGCAGGAGCCGCCTGGCCCTCTCACCCCGGGTTGTCCTATCATCTTCCTGGTTCCTTTGGGCCTGAGAAGTGATCCTGGCATACTACTGAGCTGAACGTGGGCACCAGGGCAAGGCCTCCCCATTTCCCTGGGAATGAAGGAATCACATTTCTGAGTCCCCACAGCGGGCAGGGCCAGAATAGCTGCATTTTCAGCCTCATTTTTTTCTCACTGTCTCCACTTGGGTCACCCAACCAGGCCATCCTTTAGGGCCAGTCTTCTGGGTTTTCAGGTCAAAGACCAGAGCAGAATGGCCAGGGTGAGAAGAGGAGGCTGCAGGCCTGGGCCCAGCCTGTCAGGGAGGATCAGGAGGCCTCAGACCTGCCTGTCAAACCCCCAGGGCATTCTGGAACCCAGAGCTAGCAGAGGTCTCCAGAATGAGAGGGGAAGAGGGTTCTCCATGCTCCAAGCAAGCCAGGGTTGGGCTACTTTCTGATCCCCCCACCTGGATTTCTGCCCACACTGCTCCATGATGTATCCCCACTCCCAGGGGCTGTTTTATTTGAAACCAGGCACTCCAGACAACAACACTGCTCCATGATGTATCCCTACTCCCAGGGGCTGTTTTATTTGAAGCCAGGCATTCCAGAAAGAGGCTCCGGCAGCAAGCAACACACACCCAGCGTTCCAGTGAGCTGCACGAAGCACTAACAGGAAGCTCACCTGGCATTCTGGCCAGAGGGGCTGCAGAGACTGTCCAGGTCAGGACTGTGCCCGGTACCACCTCCATCTGCACCCCAGAGCTTGTTAAATGGCCAATAGACACCTGGGCCCCACCCCAGACCTACAGAATCTTCCAAGGTGTAGGTTCAAGCACTCGCATGTCTAAGAAGCCCCTTGAGTAATTCTGATAGAGTCAAAACTTAAGGCAAATCTTCTGCTTCCCACTTTCCTGAGATCCTGAGGCCCAGATGTACCCAAGGACACAGAGCAAACTAGTGATGGTCGGTACTAAACCCTGCTCTTCTGCTTTTCACCAATATTTAAAGTCAGGCAGTATACATTGCGGTAGCCCCAAATACATAGGCTATTATACAAATATTTTACTTCCTTCCTGGCACTTCTTAGGTAAATAACATAACATACATCTACACTGCAGTAAGCAGAAGATGCTTTCCGTCCCCATCAAACGTGATTCTTAACACATCCCTGGAATCAGGAAATGAATCCCCCTTATTACTGCTCTCCCTATTAATGCTTGCTGGTTTGTTTTCCCTGGAGAGATACATAATTAAAGCAAGCAGAACAAATAAAACAAGAATTGATTGTACTGATGCCAGTTCTCCCTGCATAGCAGACCACAGCACGGCTCCTGGAGTGTCCTGTGTCTACCTCTGGCTCCTTCTCTCCCGGTGTTCTCCTAGAGGTGTGCAGGCAGTCGGAGTTCATGAAGTTGAGGAAGATAGGGTGGCAAAACTGACCTCATTCTCTTGTTCCGCAAGCCTCGTCCTGCCGCCAACTCCTGCCTTTCTGCCTGAGAGGGGCTTGCAGGCTTCAGTTTCCCAGGTGAAGGCTTCACCTCTTCTCCCCCTCACCTTCTAGCATATCATTCGTTACAGTCAGGCCCGCTGCCCTCATGGCTCATGTGCTTTAATTTGCCCACTCCTCCCTTCTCACTGCCCATCTTTTAGATCATTGCTCAGAGCCCCCTGACAGATGACTGGAATACTTGCTCAGCAGGTCTGCCTATTCCCAAACCCTCTGACCTGCAGTCCACCCTGCACTTAAGCATGACAGCTGTTCTTCCTGAAACATCTCTTTCCATTGCTTCCAGACTGAAGAATCCACAGTGCTAACTAGTCCCATGTAAACCCATTCCCCTCTGCATAAGAGGCAAGGCTCACCTACTGGCCCAAACTTAGTTCTTTCCACTCACCGGTGGGTAACGATGAAGAGTGCATCTATATGTATGTATGTATCTTCACCGCCTCCTGCACCACATTATAAGCTCTGTATAAACGTGTGGTTATTATCATCTACTCATCTCGCACCTTCCACAGAAAGCACTGAAGTACAACAAAGACAGAAAATTCTCAATAATTCCTTCTGCGTGACTAATCTTGGTTAGGATCTTCCATGGCATCAGCCAAGAAGTGCTTCTTTCTGGAAGCTTTTGGTTCTCAACCCCGTAATTTGTTTATTTAACTCAAGTCTGGAACCCCAAGGAAGAGCGGTCGTGTTTCCCCACAGAGTAAGTGGAGCTTGGGAAAGGGCTGACTCTCCTTGGATGTTCACCACGTGGCAAAACCAGACACTCCCGCTGATGGCAGCAGCTGGGGAAAAACGTGAAATCAACATGGCAGCTCAGGGTCTCTCCTGGTTTCTGAGCTCTTCAAATGGTGTCCTTCAAAGTCAACCCATTGTTGACGTCTGTTGAGAACGTTAAATGCACTTCCGCTAAGCAAGGTGAGCCAATGTTTGTCCATTCATTTATCCCTTAGAGGCTGTCAAGTCCATTTCTGTTATACAACATAAATCTGTACTTGTCAAATAATCCTCAAACGCCTTACACAGCTAATAATTTTTCAAATATTTATGAGTCCCGCAGAGGAGATTTATGTTAAGCTGCTTGACAAGGAACAATAGAGTGTGCAGGTCCAGAGAAAATTCTGTTGAAACAAATATTGTCAAGACATCAATACTTTTATAGCGTTTTTCATGAGGGACTTTCACATCTGTTCATTTCCCTAATTATCCCTGAGACTTTTATACTTGCAGAGAGAAGGAAAATGGAATTTTTTGAAAGATCATTAATTTGAAAAATTATCTGCTATATAAAGAAAAATACATACTCAGGCACGGCCATTACTAAAAATATGGTCTCGAGATGGATGCACCCGGAGAGAGATACTAAGTTGTTATGGCAACTATGATTATAATTACAAAGCTGGAGGGTTTTTCCCGCTCATTACTATGTTGAGATTTGGTGGTTTAAATGGCAGTGTCCTCTGTAACGTCCTCAGACTCATTATCACATAATTACCCATTTCATATTTAATTTTCGGCATGTTTGTTCTTACTCCCATGCCCTGTAGATTTGGCATCTTCTGATAAGCCTTATTCTTGGTTCATGGGTCCCTCTTGCAACTGAATTCCTCTCTTCACAATTGCCTCCACTCCGTGATTTCATTTTCAATTTGACCTTTGGGACACTTGCTTTGGCTTGAGATATTCCATTTGTAAACAGCAAGATGATGCTGTGAAAGCTGTTAAGAAACCACACGAACACCACTTGGGGAGACATGGAACTCAGAATAGCTAAAGCCTGCTGAGTGGCCATGGAGATCCAGCATTTCTTGGCTACCTACTATATGCAGGATAACTTACAGAAATGATCACATTTGGTCATTGTACTGGTTTCTCCGTTTGCACCCTTCTGATCTCTAGCCCTCTCAGCTCTCTTCTGTATCTGGAGGCTGACCCTTGTGGACTGAATGCCCTTGTCTTTGTTTTCTGATTGGGATTGGCCAATAGAAGATACCAGAAGAAAATAGGAAGGTGAGAGGAGAAAGAGATCTAGGTACTCCCTCCCCTCCCCTCCGATCCTTCCATGCCCCCCACCTACTTTGGCCCCAGGGGTCCTGGTGGTAGCTGCGTCTCTGAGCAGTGTTGAAATTCACTTCCTTAACTCTAGCTGGACAGACCTGTAGGGGACGATGACTTCCTGACAGCCTGAGCCTGCGGTCACTAGTGTTTCAATATCACCTGTTTGTCTCCCACCCCTGCCCACACCTCTGCACTACATTTAATTCACCTGTCGTGTGTGTGTGTGTGTGTGTGTGTGTGTGTGTGTGTGTGTGTGTGTGTGTGTGTGTCTGTTTCCTGCTGGGTCCCTAACTAACACAATCCTCCCGAAGTCTTGTATAATTGTTCCGTTCATCTCACACCTTAGGAAACTAGAAGTGGCAGTGGCTGAGTCACTTACTGAAGCTCATCCAATTAACAAGTGATTGATGGTAGCGCATGCCTGTAATTCCGGCTATTTGGAAGGCTGAGGCAGAAGGATCGCCGGAGTCCAGCAGGTCAAGGCTGCGGAGGCTGGGAGCGGCCGCTGCACTCCAGTCTGGGCGACAGAGTGAGACCCCAATTCAAAAAAAAACAAGTGATTGGATCAGTTGAATCGCCAACTGGCTCCAAAACTTCTGCTTCCATCATGCACTTTGCAGCCTCAGGCCAAAGGGAATTCTGGTCCATCGTATGGCCCAAGATGCACCTTGGCAGAGTCAGGGTGGCTTGGGCACCCAGTGATGGTCATGGGTGGGAGTGGCTTTAGCCTTCAGCAAATCTCAAGCCTCTTCTTCCAACAAGATTTCTTAGGGCCTAAGTTCCTTAAATTTAGAAATTCTGGAGCTGCTGCTGTGGTCACTTAATATATGAAGCCTAAAAGAGAAGAAGCAATTGTCTTCATGGAGTCGCTATTTGCATGAAGAGAATCTCAGTCTGAGAAGCCAGGAAGCAAAACTGAGGAAGATGTTCGCAGCCGCAAGCATGGAGCTCTGGCCCAGAATCAGAAGAAGGGATTTGGAAGACCTGAGCTCAAGCATGTCCCTTTACATTCTTTCTGTCAGGGTAAAGGGCTCCCTGAAGCTGCAGTGCCAAATGCAATTGTCCTTACACTCAGTGAGGCCCCATCACTGGAAAAGATCTCTCACACCCATAGACCATTGTCAGGCAACCAAATCCCAAACCGTGCAACCACCTATATAAAATTAATATTGGGCCATGGGGTAAAAGCTGTAAAAGAGACCTGAGCCCTGAAAAGCCATAGCTATGGTTAGAATTTAGCAAATCTATTGTTTCTAGGTTTGTTTTCACTCCAATAGAGGGCAATTGATTATCTTCGCATCCTGGAAAGGGGAGAAGCACCCTGCAAGGCTCATCAATATATTCTCCCTTAAACAATGAGACTAAGGCTGCACAGATCTCCATGAGAATAAAAGCAGCTCCAATTTCCAGGGGACCCATCTCCCTACCTTCCACCTAAACCACTTCTATAATAGTTCACTGCCCAGGACATAGTAGCTGATGACCACAAGACTTGCTTTATAGACAGCATCTATTGCAAAACCTAAAAATGGTACACTTTATAGATAGCATCTATTGCAAAACCTAAGGATAGTATTTGCGATATTTTTCAGACTCTGATGAACCCAAGGCCCTACCCAGGCCCAGAACACATTCCAGAAAGCTGGCTTCATCCGGTTTGTGGTGCCCCCTCCCAGAAACTGGCTGAGACATAAATATAGTTTTGACAACCCATGATATCATCAGTCAGTCGGCAGTCCCTATCCTCCTGCTCACCAAAGTCCCTTTAAAAACCTTAACCCCCATGCTATGGGAGGCTGAGGTGAGTGGATTGCCTGAGCCCGCAGGTTCGAGACCTGCCTGGGCAACTTGGTGAGACTTCATCTCTACAATAAATAAAAAAATTAGCCTGATGTGGTAGTGCACGCCTGTAGTTCCAGTTACTTGGAAGGCTGAGGCGGAAGGATCGCCAGAGCCCAGCAGGTTGAGGCTGCAGTGGCTGGGAGCGGCCACTGCACTCCAGTCTGAGTGACAGAGTGAGACTCCAACTCAAAAAAAAACCAAAAAACAAACTTAACCTCTGAATTCTCAGGGAGGCAGATTGGAGTAATATCTTCTGTCTTCCTCATTCAGCTGCTTTGAAATATTAAACACTTTCTCTGCTGTAACAGCTGCATAAAAGCCGTCTTGGCTTTTCTGGGCTGCCAGCATAAGAATCTGGTCAGGTTGTAACAACTAGGGCAAGAAAAGAAGTGAGCAAGCGAGAAAGGAGGGAGCAGAGAAAGAAAAAGGAAAGATCTTAGGCACAAAAATAGACAGACCATGGCCCAGTATAACAAAGGCAAGAGCTTACGTACAGACTTATAGGTAGTATTGGGGGGATAATACACAATATGAGAATGTTACAAATCAAAGTGGATTTTGAAAGGACAGACCGAGAGTGGGAAGCCACTTTTCATCTTGTTCTTAAACCCTGACACAATGATGAGAAAGTAGAAGCTATGCTTCTGGAGAAATGCACACTTTAAGTATAATTAACTTTACCAACTTTGTCTTTTCAGAAACAGACTTCCAGGTATCAGAGGTATCTCATAGTGGCCATCAAGCTTGCCTAGAGCAAAGGGAATTTACAAGGCCTAGGACATCATGCATTGGGCAAGGACTGTCAAAGTCATGAAACTTGTAATTACAAAAGTTATGACCACTCAGAGGGGGAGCAGGTGGGAATTTGATCTGCCAGTAAATTGGGCCCTATCTCCAGGGAAGCCAAGCATACTCCAAAGCTACCCACTGGGAATGCCTAGGAGATAAGGGGAGGTGCACCCTCCACTAGCTCTAAGGAATGTCATTTGGGAAGGTGCAGGAGCATTAGAATCCTTGTCATGCCCCTTCTCTAGGGGCTATGATAATGTGGGCGGACATTAATGGGTCTCTGTGTCACAGGTTCTCCAAGACATCCACAGGTGGTCAATAAGGAAGTCACAGCAGTCACGTGCAACATCTCCAAGAGAAGGATTTAAGCCGGGACTCTGGGGGGCGACGACGCCACTCTCACCTAGAGTGTAGACCCACTCCTTGTCTGTGGGGGGGTGACCTTTTCTTAAATAAATCTTCTCTCACCTCTGTGTGTCGCAATTCTTTGCATCTACTCGGATCTCTGGGTTGCCAGTGCGCACCTCCGGCTTGCCAGCCCCGGCAGTGCTGCACACCTCCTCGCCTCTCCACCCTCGCCTGGTCCATCTGTACCCTAACAGATTCTTTACCATATGACTTTAGGAAATCTGGCTCTCTATATGGAGAAAGCTAAAATTGGATCCTTACTACACACAAAGGTGAACTCCAAATGGATTAATGAAATAAATGTAAAAGGTAAAACCTTAACAATAGCAGAAAATATAGAAAACTATCTTTGTAACCTAAAGCTAGAGAAAAACTTCTTAAATGAAACCTCAGAAGCACAAACCATAAGGCAAAGGTGAGAAGAATTTGTTAAGTTGTTTAATCAAGATAAGGATTAATGTTCTACAAAGGACATACCGGAATGAACAGACAGATAACATGCAAGGGGAGACAACACCTGCAATGTCTAAGTCCAACAAAAAAAAATTAGTATCCATGATGCTTAAGGAAGAAAAGGAGTCCTAAGAGAAAAATGGGCAAAATATATGAACAGGTTATTTACAGAAGGAAAAACTCAAAAGGTTAATCTTGGATAAAGAGATACCAAAGCCATTAGTAATCAGAAAAATGCAAATGTAAACAAAGTGCTATCACCCAACAACCACTAGCTGGGCAAAAATCAGAAAGCTAGATGATGTCAAATGTGGGTGATGGTGTGGAGTTTTAGGGCTCCCTAGCACTCCTAGTGAGGATTCAGATGGGTTCCATCCATCAAGAGAGCAGTTGCATGCTACTTGATGCAGTCTCAAAACACATGTCTGTCATACCTAAAGACTTATTATTCTTATATGAGAAGAACCCAATGAGAAAAAAAGTTAGCTGAGAAGCATTTTTTCCATTAAAATGCTTGTGACAATAGAGACTATGACATTAACTCAAGACACAAGACACTGAAACAATTTCTACATGTTGCCATATGAAAAAGTAAGATTTTTGTCGACCAACCTAACTGATTTGTCTTGTTTTGTTTTCTACTGAGCTGAATAAACCAATCCATTTTGATGGCACTACTTTCTAGCCCAAATTAATTATCTGATAAAGCAGATTATTATTATTATTATTATTATTATTATTATTATTGAGTTGGAGTCTCACTCTGTTGCCCAGACTGGAGTGCAGTGGCTGCTTCCGGCCACTGCAGCCTCGACCTGCTGGGCTCCAGCGATCCTTCCACCTCAACCTTCCAAGTAGTTGGAACTATAGGCACTCGCTACCACACCCGGCTACTTTTTAGATTTATTGTAGAGATGAGGTCTCGCCAAGTTGCCCAGGCGGGTCTCGAACCCGCGGGCTCAGGCAATCCACTCACCTCAGCCTCCCAAAGCACTGGAATTACAGGCTGAGCCACCGAGCCCGGCTGCAGACTAATTTTTTTATTCTTCCATAACTTTCTGATTACTTTTAGGGAACAAGAGACATAAAGAATAAGCAAACAAACCAAGTATATTAAAAGCATTTGTATTATGTCCTTTTGCCCTCCAGGGACTATGCTATATAAATACTCCTATAGAGCAAGAAAAATAGATCCCAAATTCTCAAGCTACAATTACCTGCCTGAGATCATAACACTGAACGTATACCAAAGGCAGAGGCACAGTAGTTTTAATCCAATTGAATCACATCTACCCTTAGGGGCATAATCAGAAAACACAATTTTTTAAAAAGCCTTGGCATCATTCCTTCACACCTGGGCTTTACTGCCAACTACCTCCAAGTCATAAATCATCTATTGAGCCCCAGCATGCCTTGGTGGAACTGAGGCATAAAAGATGAGGCACTCCAGGGAGCAGCAAACACTCTATTTTCCTTCCACTGGAGCACACACGTTTCCTTCCATGCGCAGACGGAGGTAAGCTATCACATCGGGCTGTAGACTCAGTAGCTAAGAATTCATTCCTATTCCTAAGAAGGTTAACTTTCAAGGTCAAACACTTGATATTTTGGGTATCCAGCCAAAGCAACCACTGCCACAGCCTGGATACAATTCTTAAATCCTTTTCAAACCTAAGCTCCCAACTCCAGAGGATAAAATAGAAAGCATTTTTGTTCTTATTGGAGGTAAAGGGTATTAAATATGGAAGTGCTTAAATTTTAGCATATAAACAGCCTCCAGACAGAATGATCTGAACCTGGAGTGGCCCAGGGGTGGATATGCTGTGTGCAGGCCGGCCACCCAGGACTTGGGCTGCCCGGGCCTGAGGCCTCTGCTCCTGTCTCTACCCTCACCGGCACTGCAGCCTGAAGCAGGGACTGCCTTCAGCGCCTTGCCTTATTCACACATTCGTACAGTGGGGAAATCCTACCCTGACCCGAGAATTTAATAAAATAACGCACGTAACAGCTTAGAGTAAATATTGGCACATAGTGTCTTGTCTCTTTGAACTGCTAAAAGAGCATACCAGCAAGTGTGTGGCTTCTAAACAACAACAGAAATTTATTTCTCACAGTTCTGGAGGCTGGAAGTCCAGGCTCAGGATTCCAGCATATTCAGAGTCTGATGAGGGTCTCTTTCATAGGTGGCAACTTCTCCCCATGTCTTTGCATGGTGGAAAGGGCAAACAAGATCCCTTGGGCTTTCCTTTTAAAGGTATCAACCCCATTCGTGAGGGCTCTTCCCTTAGGACACAATCACTTCCCAAAATGTTCCACCTCCTGATACCATCACCTTGGGGGTCAGGATTTCAATATGATTTTTTTGGAGGACGCCGACATTCAGGCCCTAACACACAGTAAGCACTCAGTGAAGGTTTGCAGCTGTTACTGTTACCTGTTAATTATTATAATCTTATCCTATTGCTGTGAGGTACATACTCATTACTTCCTAATAGAGAAGAGTTGCCTCCCCCCCATGCCCTTTCATTTTATTCTTGTCACCCCCTGCCTTTGAAGACCTAGTTGCCACTACCTGGAGTGCCCTCTGTCCCTTCCTTTCACAGCAAACTCCTAATTGCATGTTGAGACCCAAATCTAATGCCTCCTCATGGGGAAGCCCCCCCGACTGCAGTGGGTGAGGTCTCCTGAGTCTCCGATGCTGGGTTCCCATAACCCTCAGGATCTTGTGTGTATACATGGGACACAGGAGTGATTCCTGCTACCCGTTGACCTCCTCCAGAGGAGTTGCATCTCTCTCGCATGCAAAAGGTGCTCAGTAAGTGCTGGTTGGATGACTGGATACAAAGACCTTAAGAGTAAGGCCCAAAAGTCCGATTCCCGTCTGCACCCTTTTCAGGGCCCATCCCAGTGCTTGGCATACAGTAGGTGTTCAATAAACAGTCATGCACTGAAATTGACTTTTAAAGTCTGCATTTCCCTCAGGTGTCCCCACACCCTTCTGGCTCAGCTGAGATCTCCTGTCTTGTCCTGTCACCTTTGCCATCATGCCCAGTTCTTCTCAATGGTGAATTCCTCCCAGGGGTGGGGGAGGAGAACCCCACAATTCCCATGAGACCAGGGCACAACCTTTCATCGTTTGGCACGGACGGAGCCTCAGAGCTGGGAGGCCAAGGGGATTCGTAACGTGCAGAGAGCGTTCCCTAGTTGGCACAGCCACTTAAAATTTTACAACAGGTCTTGTTCTCGAAGGAGGAAAAGCTGGAGCCAAACCAATTAATTTTTCTGAACAGCCGAGAGATCCAAATTAAGCAAGGCTTGCCAGGCGCAGCTATGCCTGACAGGAACAGGAGATTTACTGGGGGAAGCTCTCAGCCTCTGGAGTGGGTTTGCCTGGCCATAACTTGAGCCCTCCCTTCCCGTCCCCACAGGCGTCAGCTGTGTGAGGCCGCCCCACCTCCGCCAGGCAACTCTCTACTCCCTCTTTGGAGAAAAAAGTAAATGGCCCTTAGGAAGTAAAATGAAGATGGCATAATGATTAAAACCAGTATACAACATATTTTTTTCAACAAAAACTTCCCAGTTGTTAGCCGAATAAAAATACCTTCCATCCTTCAGAGATCAACTTAAATGTGACTTCCTCAGAGAGAACTTTCTGGAAAATTCTATCTCAGGCAGGACTTGCCCTTCTTCCCTCATTTCCTGGCTCTGCAGCCTTTGCTTTGCCTTCGGGGCACCCACCCCACTTGGTCGTCATTTCTGGTTGCTCTGCCGTTGAGTAAGTGAGGGAGAGGCTGGTGCAGTGGCCAAGAGTGTGCCCTGCAGTTAGGTTCTGCTCAGATGCTCACCAGCTGTGTTCTGGAGCAGTCTCTGCACCTCTCCAGGCCCCGGTGTCTTCATCTGTAAAACGGGGATAATAACAGTTCTCGGGGCCGGGCTCGGTGGCTCAGCCTGTCATCCCAGCACTTTGGGAGGCCGAGGCGAATGGATTGCCTGAGCCCGCGGGTTCGAGACCCGCTTGGGCGACCTGGCGAGACCTCGTCTCTACAATAAATCAAACAACCAGCCGGGCGTGGTGCCACTGCACTCCAGTCGGGGCGACACAGTGAGACTTCAACTCAAAAAAAAAAAAAAAAGAAAGATAAAAATAAATAAAAAATTAAAAAACGTTGAGAGGAAAATATCTTTAAAAAGATCATCGTTGTCACATCGCAGACCGATGGAGGAGAGCAAAGGAGTTAATACACAAAGAGTGTTTGAGGCAGGACCTTGTCTTCAGAAGGGCTAAATTCTATGACTGCCAGTTTCCTGTGTGTTCTGCTCACTATGGTAGAACCACATCTAGCACAGTTCTTGGCATGGGGCAAGGGTTCAGTAAAGGCTGATGGGGGCTCTCCCAAACTCTGGTTTTCACCTCCACTCGCACCCCCATGTCTTTTATCTATGAACCCCTTTCCCTGGCCAAGCTGCATCCACACATCCAGCTCTCCTACCGCCCCGCCAGTCCTGTCCCCTCTGCTGTTGTCACTATCCAACCTCTTCCCTCTAGTTGGGCCCCAGCCTCTCCTTCAATGTCCCCAGTCCCCGTGACCTCCCCGCCCACCCTCCAACCTGGAGAGCCCCATCCCGGCATCGAGCCTTCATCCTGGTGAGGGATCAGCCTCCCGTGCGCCAGAGGTTTCTCCTGTGACAGACACTGGGCCAGGCAGGTGGCAGGTGTGCAGGAAAAATGAGCAAAGACAAGAACAGGTTTTTTAATTTTTTGAGTTGGAGTCTCACTCTGTCCCCCAGACTGGAGTGCAGTGGCCGCTCCCGGCCACCGCAGCCTTGACCTGCTGGGCTCCGGCGATCCTTCCGCCTCAGCCCTCCGAGTAGCCGGAATTACAGGCAGGCGCTACCACGCCCGGCTGATTTTTTGATTTATTTAGAGATGAGGTCTCGCTGCCCAGGCGGGTCTCGAACCCGCGGGCTCAGGCCATCCACTCACCTCAGCCTCCCAAAGGCGCGGGGTTACAGGCGGAGCCACCGAGTCCAGCTCAGCAAGGCCATTTATAACGTGGGCTTTCCAACAGAGGGAAAAAGGGAGGAAGAGAAAAGAATGCACTCGCAGCACAGCCTGGCAGCTGGGCCACGTGCAGGCAAGTGTTTCCAGATCGAAAAGCCTTGGAGGGGCAGCTTGACAGCCCCGCTTGAATTTTGTGCTAGGATGGGGCGACCTTATGATCAAGGCGGGATCCCGGCTAGTGCAGCACAGGGACAGAGCACTGCACGGAGAGCCGCTTTGGTTCTGGGGTTGCCGCTCTTTTTTACACCTGAGTCTTTCAGGGTCTTGGGTGCCCCATCTGCCAACTGGGGGGGTTGGACAGATGACCCCGACCCCCCTCTTTTCCCTGACTTCCTGATGCAGGGTGACCATGCGCCTGAAGCTTCCAGCCCCGGGCAGAACATGCCAATGGCCAGGGGATCACCCAACCCCACACACCAAATTCCAGACTCCCCGCTGGCCTTGGGGCTTCACCTGCCACAGGCCGTCCATGCTCACACATCCCCTCCCTCTTCCTACCTGACTACCCCTGCTCAAAAGTGCCATCTCTGTGACTCATTATCACCCACGCCCCATCCCAGCTCTCCTGGCCGTGGTTTCTTCCATTTCCTCCCTTTCTGTCGCCGCCACCCTCCCCCACCCCACGTCCCCCCGTCCTGTGTCCACCTCCTCACCCCAAAACACAGCCTGCTCTGTCTCCCTCGGTGGACAAGCTCAAGCCTCTTGGTGCTTCCCAGCCACCTGGAGGACGACACACGGAGCCCAGGCTCCGACTCTTGGGTTCCACCAGTGACATTTAATATCGAACACCCTCCGCGTGGCTCCCCACACCTGCATGCTCACATCCCACGCCAGACACGGCCTCGCCACCTCCAGGAAGCCTCCCCCGCCTGCTCCTCCACCCGTCTCCCACTCCAGATTCCCCAAGTCTGCACATTTCATCCCGGAAGCCCATCTCAGAAATGTGACCGAAAGGCAGCGTGGGCAGATGACATGGCAACCTCATGATTTGAACTTATTGAGCCTCAGTTTTCTGGTCTATAAAATGGGAAAACCAAAGAGGCGAGAGGAAGAAACTGTGCAGGCAGACGTCAGGACAGGTTTCAGGTAGGCCTTCATTTGACCTGGAGAAACGGCTGCAGGCTGCAGGCTCCAGACAAAAGCCACGCCCATTCCCTCTTCAATCACTTTCTCTCTTTTTTGCGAGCCTTTTCCTAATTGGCTTTTTTTTTTCAATCCTCTCCCATCGACCCTTTACAATATCGTGCCACCTTTTTAATCCTTCCTACTGACCAATTAGATGAGTGTATTTTCAGTCCCTACTAACAACCAATTAGCACACCCCTGAATACTATGTCAACCCCTGGCCCGGCCTCAGTGGCCCTCTCAGCCCCAGCAACCCTCTTGGGGGGAAACCTGGCAACTCTCTTGGGGGCTCAGCAACCCTCTTGGGGTCCTGGCCACCCACTTGGGACCCCGTCTCTAGCCCCCCTCTCACCGTGAGATCTGCTAACACTTGCTTCCCGAATAAACTTCGACTTGCTTGCCCTTTCGGTGTCCTTGATTCTTAATCCTACCTTTGTGAGACAAGAACCTGGGATTTATTTGGGATTCATCAGACAAGAGAGCTGTAACCTTTCCTGGCTGGGAAGGGAATACTCCAAACAAGAGCTGAGAGCTGTAACACTCCTCTGAGCTCCACAGCTGTCCGGCACCCCCGAGGTCCAGGGCACCATAATGCCCTAGGTCACCACATGGGTCTCGGGGCGCCATTGTACCCTTGGACTCGTCCTTGGACCCCCACGTGGGTCCCAGGCTGACAGTTTGCCCTGAATGCTACTGCAACAACGCTAATGCCTACCTAGAAGAGAGATGGAAGAAAGACACATCACAAAGAAGAAACACTACGCAAATGTCAGGCCTGATGCGAAGTCAAGACTGGCCGATTCCTCTTCAGACCCATAGTACCCTCCTCACTCCAATAGATGTAGCACCCTTCTTCTTCCAGACAGCCACGGGATCTTGCTGGGTCTGCCAAATCACTGCTCCCCAACCACCCCCATTATCAATCATGTCAGCCTCACTCGGTCGCTTCTGGGCCTGTGTGCATGAGATTAGAAGAAAGTTTAAATCAAATCCAGAAGCTGCAACGCTCCATGAAAGTCAAACTGCAAATTCTTCACCGTGGAATGCCAAACCAAGAAAGTCATCAGAAACAAATACCACATTTTGCCCCATGGACCCTGAGCACCCCCAGACTTGGCTCTTAAAGACCTAGGGCCCTCCAAAGATAAGAAATCTCTGCAGGAAACCCCTCACACGGCCTCAGGATTCAAGCTGTTACCATGCATGTTCTAGAAGGAGAGAGGAGCAGGGTCCCAAACCACCGAGGACCAGAAGGGCGGGAAGCAGCCCCACAAGAGACTAAGGAGGAAGACTTTCCACTTGGCTGCCTGTCTTGCAATCACCAGCTTGTGTCTTCTCCAGGTGAAGTTTCCAACTGCCCGGCAGTGGCCTGCTGGATGCCAGCTGCCCACCTGGAGTTCACCCCCAAGGATTTATGAGTTTCTGCACCTACAGGTTTGGTGCACTGCGGTTCACGCCAAGAGGCACCTGGAGGAAACATCAGACAAGGTGTGTACATGTGTTTTCTAAACAGTTGAGTTTCCAGGAGGGCTTCCATCAGCGCCGAGTGTTTACGAGAGGCCACGGCGGCGGCATGGTAGGCATACCTGTTCCTGCTGCCAAAATGATTTGCTAACGTAATTAGCATCCAGGCTGAAACTGGAGGAGGCAGTTCAGATCACAATGACTATTTTTAGAGGCCTCCTAATGGAAACTCTTTTCCTTTCAAACCACACAGTTTTCTGTAATTAGAAGAGAGACTATTATTCAAGTCAGATTTTACTTTTTCTCAAATTTCTGGGCTTTATGCGATGCTATCATGAAAACGCATTTACTTGGGGCAGAAAACACAGAAAGGCAGCATCGTCAGGCAGGCATGAGCAGGGTACTCACGGTGTCCTTACCCACCCTTCACGGCAGAGGGAGGGTAAGGTCACCACTCATCCCCTCGCCCCAAGGCCCACCCTGACCTGCTGGGGTCACTTGGGTGAGGCAGAGCCATCCTGGCAGTTTTCTCTTAGAAACTGGCTACCGGGTGCCCAGGAGCACAGACATTTCTGGAGGATGATTTTAAAATGTTTCTTCCATTGTTCGCATCCCAGAATCATAGATTCCCTCCCACAGGCTCATCTGGGTGCCCATCAAATGGTGAGCACCTGCTTGGTGCCAAGAGAAGGACTGAACCAGGCAAGGGATCCGCCCATATGTACACTGGAGTCATCACCTCCACCTTCGTGGAGATTATGCTCTAGTATGAGGAGGGATGGGGTTAAATAAAGCAATGCACCCACAAAACCTGCGTGGCTTCTGATAATACATAGCAACAAAAAAAGAGAGGGTAACTGGAGGAAGAGAAAGAGAGGCAGGAAAAAGGAGGGAGAGAAGGAGAAAAGGAAGAAGGAAAGGAGAGAAGAAATGAAAAAGGAAGGGAGGGAGAGAGGGAAGAAGTTAGGGTGAGGGTTAGGGTGAGGGTGAGGGTGAGGGTTGGGGTTAGGTTTAGGGTTAGAAAGAAGGAAAGAAAAGAGGAAGGAAGGAAGGGAGAGAGGGAAGAAGTTAGGGTTAGGGTGAGGGTGAGGGTGAGGGTTAGGGTTTGAATTAGGGTTAAGGTTAGGGTTAGGATTAGGGTTGGGGTAGGGTTAGCATTAGGGCTAGAGTTAGGGGTAGGGTTAGGGGTAGGGTTTGGGTTAGGGTTAGAAAGATGGAAAGTAAAGAGGAAGGAAAGTAAAGAGAAGGAAGAAATTAGGGTTAGGGCTAGGGTTAGGGTTAGGGTTTGGTGAGGGTGATGGTTAGGTTTGGCTTTTGGGTTAGGGTTAGGGTTAGTGTTAGGGTTTGGGTTGGGATTAGGGCTAGGCGTAGGGTTAGCATTAGGGTTAGGGTTAGGGTTAGGGGTAGGCATAGGTTTAGCCTTAGGGCTAGTTTTCCGGGTAGGGCTAGGTTAGGATTAGGGTTGGGTTTAGTGTTAGGGTTATGGTTAGGTTTATGGGTAGGATTGGGGTTAGGGTTGGGCTTAGGGTAGAACGAAGGAAATTAATGATGACGGAAGGAAGGGTGAAAGGGAAGAAGTGAAGATGGTGGAGAGGGTCGGTAGGAGGGAAAAATGAAATGAGGGAGGGAATGGGTGAAAGCACTGGAAGAGGGACGATGGGGGGAGCACTAGGAGATGGAAAACAGAGTCTGAGAACTCAGCATAGACGTTCAGAAACTATGCTTAAAAGAATAAGAAAAGGTGGTGGTGGCAGCAACTCTCTAGGAAACTTTCAATAGGGGAGGGATGTTACAAAGACCCTATGTGGAATTTGGGTGGAAAGAAGGGGTTCTCGTAGACTAGTCTGGGACCTTATTCTGCTGTCCTCTGGAGGGCTGGGGGCAGTTTGGAGTCAGGCATGAACTACGGAGAAAGTAAGGAGGTTTAGGTTCAAGTCAGCTGTTCGTGGTAGCACCTGTGAGACTTGCTGGAATAACTGCAGGTGGGAAGGAGGGGGAAGAAAGGATGAGGTTGGGGCGTTAAACACGCGCTCCTGCTGAAAAAGAAGTCGGAAGCAAGTGGGCTTAAATTCCAATGGCTACGGCTTGTACAACAGCTATCAACAAGACACTCTCTGCTGAAGCCAAGTGCAGAGAGCATCTTGTTTGTGGATGAGCTGGGTCACCTGCTAGTTTCTTTTCCTGGTCACTAGCTCAGTCAGCAAACACTGGCTAAACCTATACTACAACCAGACTCTGGGCAGATCTGACCTGCAGCCTAGTAGGCAGACAGACATGCAAACGAGGACCACTCCCCTAGAAGGTCAAGGCTACAGTGGAGGGCTGGGGGCCATGGGCCAGGGGTGGGGAAAGGAGCCACCTGGCCCATGTGCTTGGGGACCCAGAGGCAGCTGCACGGTGACCAAACATCTGGTGGAGTCTTCCAGAACAGCTGGAGTTGAACAGGATGCATCTACACATTCAAATCGACTGAGAGTTTAAACAGCCTTGAGATTATTAACTGTAAAATGTCACTGGGGAACTTCTGCAGGGACAGAAATGTGCCACGCCACAGTCTGGGTACAGATGACACATTTGCAAAAACTCAGCAAACTACACTTAGCATCTAATTTTCTGTATGTAAATGTCACTAAATGTATATTATACCTTCAGCTTTAATAAAAAGATTTAAAACAGTAAACACAAAAAACCCAAGATGTTTCTCGGTGACTCTTACTAAATTTAAGTGAACATTTTGTAATAACCTATGGTATTGACTTTACCGGGTAAGGGACACAACTCTGTGTGGTTTTGAAGGTGCGCTTTCACGCTTTGGCTGATCTCAGGCACATCGTGCTGTCACCCTGTGCACAGCGGTTCCTGCACCAGACAACATGAGAACAGGATGTGCAACTCAGGGACATCAACTTCCCTCCACCAAGAGGTTCTCTGTCCAGGAAAGGATTTCAGGGAGCGGGCTACGGGCCCTCATCCAACCTGCCACATGTCTTCTGGGCCTACCGGGAGGACTTGCCCGTGGCACGATTCTTCCGCCTCCTGAATTCTGTTTCTATAAATCCAGATTGCAGTTTACACTATCCTTGAGTTGATTTTTTTTTTTAAGAACGGCTTTTGCCCAAATCTGCATTGCATAAAATAATTAACTGGTGCCATGCCCAGAGGCTGAAAACGACTCTGTAATTTATGTTCTGCACGGTTACGGCCGACCTGCGGAAGCCTATGTCCCAGGGAGCTGTTCTGTTGCTTCTGCTCTTCATTTGGTTCCAAATGTCTCTATCCAGGCTGCTCATGTCTGATGATGCTTAATTGCCAGGCTGTTCAAAGCCTCCAGAACTCTCCTCTTTCCATGAAAAATACTAAATCTTTGTCGACACATCCCCAAATGCAGAGGAGGACAGTCAGCCTTCAGCGACTCCAAAAGAAAGCTAGTAAGTCCTCCCTAAGGGACATCTTTCAGCAAGTCATTTGGTTTCATAAAATGAGCCAAAGAAGGTCGGCAGAGTGAATAGCCAGAAACACGCTTCCCTCCCTATCATGTTCTTTGAAAGCAGAGACCACAGAAGGAATAATGTGGAGCTTCCCTAATGCCCAGGAATGGCATCCATCACCTGGCTGCCCATGAGGGCCACCCAGGAGGGTCATGGAGAGGTGGCTTCACTACAGTCTCACACACCAAAATGTAGTCCCTCCATGCTGATGTGCTTGCAAACAAAGATGTTCTGGGGTGGGGGGGTGTCTGCAGCTTCTGAACCTCAGCCCTCCTGGGTCACAGTGGCTTACCCACATCCACGAGTGCAGTGGGACACCATCTGAGCCACAGGGCCAGTGCTAAGAGCAGGTGCAGAGCGCCAGCCAGCAGCAGGTGGGACTGCCACGGCCCACAGCTGCAGACGGAGGCCGGGATGCCTGAGTGAGCCCCTGACTGCCATGCCCGCACTGAGCCAGTCACACCATGATGGCCCACCTGCACAATCACGTCCTTGCAAACCTGCCCCATCTGTCCACTCAGCATTTGTCTGCCCCTCCATGCCGACGTGTGCATTGCTCTGAACGCCTGGATACCTGGCAGGGCACTTTCGGTCCTTCTCCCTTGGGAGGCTGGGAATCAATTCTGTGCATTTGTGGCCTTTAATGTAGGATGATTCTTCAAATCAATGGCCAAGGCCATGCCAGGCATGGTGTCTCACGCCAGTAATCCCAACACTTTGAGAGGCGGAGGTGAGAGGATTGCCTGAGCCCAGGAATTTGAGACCAGTCTGGGCAATTTGGCAAGACCTCATCTCTACAATAAATCAAAAAATTAGTTGGGTATGGTGGTACATGCCTGTAGTTCCAGCTACTTGGAAGGCTGAGTTGGAAGGATGTCCTGAGCCCAGCAGGTCGAGGCTGCAATGGCCATGATCATGCCACGGCACTTCAGCTAGAGTGAGTGAGACTCCAACTAAAAAAAAAAAGGCCAAGACCTCTAACCCAAAAGAGCTCTCAGACGTCCTATCAACAGTCTAGCTTCACGTCCCCACTATGTGGATTCTGGAAATGGCACACTTGTCCCTGACTCGGAGAGCAGCCCACGAGTGGGGGCTTCTGTTCTCCTGGATCCCAGCTTTCTTCACCTCCCACCAGTGAGGCCTCAGCAGCCCACCCAGATACGAGGCCCTGTGTGGTGCTGCATCGCCAGTTACTAGACATTTTCAGAAATGAGTTGGACTGGAACTGGGGTAAAATATAGATAGAAACCAAGTTTCTCATCCAGCTACACCTAGCTCTCTGACTCAGGATCAGCTTTGCACCTATTTCCTGGGGCTGCCATAACAAAGTCCACACACTGGCTAACGTAACACAAATGTCTCCTCACATGTTCTGGAGTACAGGTGCCTGAAATCCAGGTGTTCCCATAGCCACACTCCCTCTACAGGCTCTGGGGGATATATTCTTGCCTCTTCAGTTCTGGTAGCCCAGGTGTTCATTTCTTGGCTGATGTCAGCATCACTGCCCTCTCTGTCACCACCATCACAAGACCATCATACCCCTGTGTCTGGGTCTCTGTGTTTCCTGCTGTATCTGTGTCTGTGTCCAAACTTCCCTCTTTTTATAAGGCCAGCAGTCATACTGGATTACAGTCCACTCTAATCATCTCATCTTAACTTGACTAAATCTGCAAAGACCCTATTTATTTCCATGTAAGGGCACATTCGAGGACACGGGGAGTTAGGACCACAGCATGTCTTTTTGGGGGGAATGCAATCAACTCATGCAAACCTTAGTGTTTCTCTAACTCCATCTAGTTTGGTGATTGGTGATTCTATCATCCAGTAATTCAGCCAGCAAGCATTTATTGAGCACCTGTTATGTTCCATACACCATGCTAAGTGCAAGGGACTCCTGCCTTGAGGACTCACAATCAAGAGGACAAGTCAGTGGGCAGTGGCTATACAGTGTAATCCAAGGACACGGGGGGCACACCAGCATCCAGTAGGGCTCACCTCCCAGTTTTGGGACATGGATGAAGCTTCTCAGAGGCAGTGACAGAGATGATAACGACACTGAATACTAGTAAGCCAGTAAGGAGGCCATGAACAGAGAAGATTCCAAGAATCCAGAGGCAGAGAGAAGCTGAGAACCTTTAGAAAACCTCAGACAACACAAGTGCAAAACAGAGAGGTAGAAAGAGGCGAAGCTGAAGAGATGCATCAGCCCCAGGAGCAATGCGAGAAAGTAACATGAGGTGCTCACATGTCACTGTGACATCGAGGTACCCCAAAGCATCAGTGGGCTCTCACCGATGCCATCCATCAAACACCCACCCACTGTGAGTGCTGTCTCCTGTAATCACGCCCACAGCCCTGCAGGAGACAGGTGCTCATGCCCTTTTTGCACAGATGAGGAGACCGAGACTGGTTGTACTGACATTTCTCTCTCCAGAACGCATGAGAGGCAGTGGTGGCTGGATGCTGGGACTCAACTCCAAAGTCCGGGCCATGGTCCCACATCTGCAGACCGGCCCTTCCAAGACGTTGCCCCAAGGGAAAAGAAGAGCAGATGCTGGTGGCTGTGATGGCTGCTGGTAGGGCTGGTTTTCATCTGGACACCCACTTGGGCACTCTCCTCAGAGCCTACCAATTGAGAAAGCAACACCAGGGTTGAGGTGTACCAATTCAGACACACTCACCCCATCTACTCCAGCTGGAGAAAGACTCTGAAAGGCAGTTAATTCACTTCATCCTGGGTCCTCATCAACCATCCACTTTTGTCATTTTCACTCCCATAACCTATCCATTTATTTTATAAAAAACCACCTAAATCCAGTCAGCCATCGAGTTATTTTTGTCTCGCCAAAGTCAAGCAGCAGATTCAACTGTTGTGTTGTTGTTTTTATTTGTCGGTTGGGTCTATAGGGTCATGAAGGCACTGCCAAATCTTGTTGGTTTAATCTCTCTATCTGTGGCCATACCCAAGACTCCTACAAAGTGGGTCCACACAGGAAGCTCTCCTCTGGAAGAGTGCTTAGTGATGGAGATGGACCCCAAGGCTCTACTCTGGAGAGTTAAAGGGCTCTCAGTCACACAGGCTGTTAGGCTCTCTGCCTTGATTTGATTAATAACTGTGGAGTTTGGCAGGGGCATTCCTAAAAGATTCTGGATTGGTTGTGTGTAGACATAAAAGATGCTCTGTGGGTATTTTTAGCTAAACATGACTGATAGCTATGTTTATTAAGATAGGAGCAATCAAATACTGGCTGTTTGGAATTATACACAGATATACCAAAGAAATTCTGCCTTATCCAAGTGCAGAATCTCAGAATACACTAAAAAAGGAATCTTTATACGCCAAGTATAAGCGTTTGGTGAATGACAAACGTGAATACGTTTCTCCCCCACCCCGTATGCCTTTCCTAATGACGGTTTAGGGAGCATTGGCTTGGTAAAAGAACCCTGGAGAGACTCAGCTATAAATGTGTTCATGCGTGGAGGTGGGTATATGCATAGGTCTGAATGTATAAATGTGTGAATTTGCCTGCTTATTCTCACAAAGGACATCTCAAGTGGCTGAGGAAGCTACATAATCAAATTTAAATAAATAGACGAGGAAATCAGGGCAAGTAAGATAGAAAATGGGGAATAAAAATAGAGTAAAGAGAGTAGAGAGGAGAGAGCAAGTGGGTGTGAGGAGAGGAAGAAGAGACAAGGGGGAGAAGGAGAGAGAAAAGCAAAGAGGAAGTGGCGAACAAAAGCTTCTGTTTCCATGGTGACCGTCATCTCGGGTCCACAGGGATGAAGACCCAGAAGATGCTGTGGACTAACTGTTTAACCGGATGCTGTGGGCATCCTTCCAAGCTCAGAAGGCACCCCCCCCCCAAGGCTCTGAAAGCTGAAGTGTGCCTCAGTCCATGCACCACACAACTCCGGGAACTCGTGTCATGCCTGACAGACCAGGAGGAGCATCAGAGCCAGGCTTGGTTCCCTCCCATGAGGATCTGGAGTCCAACCTGAGGGGCAAGACATTAGCGTCAGCTGGTGGCTTGACCTGCAACATGGAGTGTTCGGGCTGGGAGGAGCTCCAACCTTCTCTGTGTCTGAGAAGCAGCGAACATGAGTGTGGTCGGGTTGAAGATCAAAATGGCTCTTGCCAAGGTCATGGATTCCATGAGGGCAAGTCATGATTTTTCACTTCCTAGTCAATCTCTAAGCCTCGATGGGTACTGTGACTGTGGTTTCCTTCACAAACATATCTTGGGTTCTGGAATGCTACCTTTCCCCAACTTTCCTCCTGTGTCCTGACCAGAACTTCTCTGCCTCTCCTCTTTTACTGAGACTCAAAATGTTCATGTTCTTTAGACTGGGTCTGGGCCCCTTGTCTCTTCTAGTATCCCCCTCTTTAAGGGATCTTGTCTATTCTCGTGGCTTTAACACCATCATTTCACAGTGGGCAGATCTAGGAAAACCTCCCCCTAAAATCCAAAGAAGCTGGGAGGCCAAAGAAAGAAGCTGACATATCCAGTTTCTTAGAAAGAAACATTTAATAGGAATTTACAAACAGAAGCATATCTATGCCTTGGGTGATGGCGAGACAAGATGGCGGATTCCTACACCATTAACCCCTAGACCCAGGGCTTCTATACCATGGGAAAGGGGTGACTCAGAACAGATGTGGAGGACCACTGAAGTATGACAACATCAAGGCTGTTTGATTTAAGGGCAGGGTTTCTGTAAGTACTGGCTCTTACACAAAGAACAATGGATAAATGAGAAATCTTGGAGGCCTTCCCAGAACTAGGGTTAACCAGAAGTCAATATGGCAGGTTAGGATCCAGGTTGGAGTTGCTTTGGCCCTCACGACCATTCCTGCAGGTGAGTCCCAAAGCAGCACCCAGGCCATAGCGGGTCTCCCAAACTCCAGGTCTGTATGTCCAACAGCCCCTTGACATCTCCACTTCGATGTTGCATCCATATCCCAAACTCCAGTCCAAAAGTGAACACTTGATTTTCTCCCCCAGATTTGTTTTCGTCTTCCCAATCAACGACATCATCCTATAACCAGATGGTTACTAAAGCCAGAAACCTGGCACTCGGCCGTAATTCCCCCCTTTACAACCCCAGCAGAGCACCCCTCAGCACATCATGTAGATATCAACTTTCAAGATGTACCATGCATCACGTCTCTTATTCTCTGAGTTCACGACCCACACTCAGGCCACCACTGTCTCCACTATTTTCAAGCTGAATTTGCTCCACAGTCCCCTCAACAGTCCTCGTGTCTCTTGTACCCTGACAATGTGATCTCCACACATTAGTCAGAGGGGCCAGTTCATAACAAGGATTAGATCTGCCTTAAACCCATTCGGTAATTTTCCCCACCCTACGAAGACAAGGCAGACTCCTTACCAAGAGGTTTGAGACCTGATCTGGTCCTGTCCCCTCCAGCAGCGCCTCGGTCACGTCCCTATTCTCAAATAGGCAGTCTTTCCTGCCTCGGGGCTTCTTCACTCATGGTTCCTCCGCCTGAATGTCTCTTGTCCTGCTCCTCACAAACCTGCTTTCTCCTCGTCCATCTCACTTATCTCTCCATCCAAAAATATGCCTCTAGGGGGCAGGGGAGGGGGCATATCACATCCATAAGGGTACCTGATCTCAAACCAGGCAAAGTGGGGACCAAAGGGAGGCCCAAATTTTACCTGTACAATGACCACTTGTATACCTGAATTGTACTCCACATCTTTAAAATAGAATCAATTTGAAAATTTTTTAAAACAACTTTATACTAGATCATGTATGGTGTCATAGCATCTCTCTATCTAAGATGAAATAGGTTATTATTGAAGGATAAAAAAAAAAATAAGCCTCACACTTTATTCTCCAGCTCAGTGATCCGCTATCTCCTTCCTGGCACTCACAACTGGTCATTTGGTATGCGTTTGTTGCCACGTGTCATGTCAACTTTCCTCACTGGTCTGTAGCTCCCTGAGGACAGGACTGTGTCTGATTTACCCACACTATAGTCCCAAAATTTATTCACAGTAGACATTCAAAAAACTTAAGCAGAGAAAAATCAACTGGAGACAGAGAGAGAGTCCTGGAACCTTCGAGTTCCTTGTCCTGAGTGTTCAGCAAGCCGGCATGCACCCCAGCCCTAGCGTTCTCCTGGACACACCCAAAGCTGGCCAGCTCAGCCCTCTGCAGGTCTTGGACAGGTTTCTGCTCTTGAAATTACTAGTAGTACCCAGGCCTGACTCTCTGTGGCCTCTGGTAGCCCGGCCTCCAGCTTTGGAAGCTTTTGCATCCCAGGGCACTTGGCATAAAGTTTGCTCTCCTCAGGCTTGGAGTTTGATGCTGCACTTTATGCTTTGGGAGAAAAAATAATAATACTTGAGTAAAACTGAATAACCACAGAAGGCAGACCACATCAGCCACCAATGACTCCCAGCCCCAGGAGCATTATGTGGGCCTCTGTTGAGCTTGAATTGCATCCCAAGGGGTTAGGGACAAAATACCATTATTTGTGTAATCAGAGATGACCCGGTGAAGGGAGAGTCTGTGGTGAGATCACAGGGTGGGGGCTGGGTGTCCGCAGGTAGAGAAGCCAATCCCCACTAACGAGCTGTACACTAGATGAGGCTCTGGATTGTTCTGGGACTCTGTGCTCAGGCTTGCAGACTGAAACAGCCAGAGTCATCAAGTCACATGATTCTGTTCCCCTCCCATCCCATATACACCAACTAAGTGTGGCAGGAATATCTCCTTCCCACAGAGCACCAGGGGAGTTTCGGTTCACTGCAGTTGGTCATTTGTCTCAGACTGCTTTAAGCTCTCTCTTTTGGGTGGTGAAGGAAGTCTCCAACGGCTTGGTTTTCCATGTGGGTATCCCATCTCACTAACTCAGAAGCTTCTCCACCCTCCCTCAGTTCAGAGCCTGGCAAACAGCAGGCATCAAATCAATGTCTGTTGGTTTGATCTGGCTAAATGAGTTCATGTTCCTCCCAGCTCTCTGTCCCAAGCTTCCTTCTGCTGTTTGATTCTCATCTTGATTCCAGTTGCTTGCTGGGTGGAGTTGGCACAGAGGGAGAATGACAGGTGGAAAAACAGGGGACAGGAGGGAGGCCAGGATGGGAAAGGAGGGGAGGGGAGACCAGACCGGGTGTTCTTGAAATCAGAGTGAGGATGGGTGGAGACATCAAACATTCAGAAAGCCTGAAGCAGAGAGGGAACGACTAGGAGATGGAAATATATCCACACTTTCAGCAGACGTCAAAATATTCAGAATATTCCAGAGTCTCCCTGGAACGTCTCTCTAGAGAAGCCCATAGAAAAGATCCCTTATTCCATTTCTAATTCAGGATGCACTTTGATGTGCTCAGGCACAGGAAGGGAAGTTGCAATGACTAACATCTTTAATGTCATTAAAAAAAATCATTAAATTACACAGTCATTTCTTACACCCGGCCTGGGCTTTTTTTCAACACTTTCTTTCAAAATGAAACATTGCGAAGACATCAGGGAGTTGGAGAGAGCCCACGGACAGAAGCTTCCTTTTCTCGGCCTCTCTCGGCGGGATTGCAACGGGCTCCACGATCCATTCTAAGCCCTCTTGCTATTTTGTGTGCTTAATGATAGACATAATGCCTCAGATTTTAATGGCATCTTCCCACCTAAAAACCTGATGTGCTTTCACAGACTGTCTCCTTTTGTAGGTTGAAGAGAGAAATATCACTAGACCCATTTTGCAGAAGTAGCAACGTGAATGATAGTGTATGAGTCCTAATATTCATTGAATGGCTACCATGCTAGGCTCTGAGTTTTTCCTGTATCATCATTTACACCCCTCAGCTTTTCAGGTCTGAGCAAGGACTCAACCCTGGCAATCTGGCATCTGTTCCAATACTATGTTATAGAACTTGGCTAACCAATATTAACTGAGCATCTACAATGTGCCAGGTACTATCCTGGCTGTTGGGGATACAGTGGTGAGTGAACGCAATCTCTGTGCTAGGGGGGGTGTCATTACAACAGGAACACATAATAAATGAGCCATGAGGAAATTAAAGCAGGGTGATGTGAAAGAGTCCTTGCCTCCTGAGAAGCAGAAGGACAAGAGGGACCCAGGCACAGGAAATGTGGAGCAGAGCCTTCTTGTCCAAAGGAAGCACAGGTACCTAAAAATGTTCATGTTATTTGTCTCAGCAATTTTATGACCAAGTATCTGTTATAAGGCAATAATCATTCATATAGAAATAAACCTTCATCATTCATTTATAATAATGAAAACAAATAGAAAGGACCTAAAATCCAATCCAAGAAGAAAATGTGAAGGAATGACATCATGTGTTTGTTGGAATATTATGCAGCCATGAAAAATGATTTGGCAGGCTTTAAATCTGGCTAGGAGACATACTCTACTCTATCTCTCCCACTGATTGCAACTAAGACCTCAGGACAGAATGTATACAACAGCCATCAGAATACTGTGAAAAATAAATAGTAACAAGTGAGAGTGGAGGAATCAAAATTTGAAGAAATACAGACATGGCAGTGAGTGTTCTGGGGTTCCCCTACCTCATATTTCCTGGCTTAGATACTAGGACAGCTGAATCCTGGAATTGTGCAGCAGATGTGCGCAGAATAAGTTCCAAGAGAAATTCTCTCTTTTTGGCATGAAAATCGGAAAGGCAGCCCCTGCAGTACAGAGTTGGGGAGATCCTCAGCTTGTTCTTTTGTCCCTCATTTTACTCTCCCAGCCCTGCCCTGAGACAAGTCCCAGTCATGAAGCTGTGATCCTTTAGCAGCTGTGGTCACGGTAGCCACACAAGTATACAAAATTCTGAGAAAATCTTTCTCTCTGACTGGAGGAACTTGGGAAGAGGGTTCCTGTGGTCCCAACAGTGAGGTGAGGAGGATGTCTGTTATTTTCTCTCTCCATCTCTCTCTCTCTCTCTTTTCTAGCTATTTTGTCCTAAAGTGAAGTCCACCCAGGGAGTGTATGAAATCCCAGGGAAGTTAAAAACCCCAGCTGTCCAGCTGGAGCACCAGGAAAGAGGCCCCCTAGAAGATGGAATGTATGAAGAACTCTGGAAGAAGAAGAAGCTTGAGAACGAGCTCCCCTAAGTCTGTGTTTGAGGTCCCAGGCTCTTCTCTGAGTTGTGCATATATGGAGCTGACACAAAGCAGCATAGACAAGGCTTTGAAAACCTAACCAGAGTATGACCACTGCCGAGGTCCAAGACTGGTCCCTGGGTGGTGCCACACAGGACATATCCAAATAACAAAAGCTTTGAAAGCTGAACTAGTATTGAAACTGCAACCTGGCCAGGCACAGTGGCTCAGCCTGTAATCCCAGGACTTTGGGAGACCAAAGCGAGTGGATTGCCTGAGCCCGCAGGTTCGAGACCCACCTGGGCAACTCGGCGAGACCTCGTCTCTACAATAAATCAAAAATTAGCCAGGCATGGGAGCACGTGCCTGTAGTTCCAGCTACTTGGAAGGCTGAGGCGGAAGCATCGCCAGAGCCCAGCGGGTAGAGGCTGCAGTGGCCAGGAGTGTGACAGTGCACTCCAGTCTGGGTGACAGAGTGAGAATCCAACTCAAAAAAAAAAAAAAGAAACCGCGACCCAAATAAAATGTGTAGGGACTTGTGATCTAGCCCTAACCAGACTGATTGTCTGCTAAAACAAAACAATTAACATTCATCAGAGGATTTTAACTGCACCCAGAGTCTTGTAACATTGCTGTCAAAATATCCAGGTAATATTCCAAAATTACTCAACATACCAAAAAAAAAAAAAAGATAGATCCCAACAACTGTCAAGGGAAAAGATAACAAATGCCAACCAAAAGATGACCCAGATGTTGGAATTATCAGACTTTAAGACAGATATGACAAATATACTCCATATGGTAAGAATGAACACTCTTGAAATAAACAGAAGGTTAAAAATTCTTTGTAAAGAAATAGAGCCAATAAAAAAAGAACCAAGTGGAAAATTTTAAACTGAAAAATGTAAATTGCAGAATTTAAAAATTATCTAGAGGAGCACAATAACAAAATAGAAATGGCAAAGGAAAAAGTCACCTTGAACATAAATCAATAGAATGTGTCCGATGACAAACAGAAAAAAGATTGAAAATAAATTAACAGAACCTTGGGGTCCTTTGGAATAACATCAGAAGCCTAATGTTCATGTCATTGGAGACTCAGAAAGAGTCTGATACAGTAAGTCCCTACACATGAACATTCAAGTTGCAAACTTTCAAAGACGCAAACATGTGTTCACATATCCAATCACATAAGTTAGTTCATGTGTCTGTCATACATTGTCATGTGAGTGCATCTTCTACAAATGGCTGTGCTTTTAAGTACTTGATTGCACAGTACTGTATAAAGTACAGCAGTACAGTGTCTTTATTTCAAGCCCAAGATGTCCAGAAGCAAGCACATATGCAGTGGTGATGTAGCTGGCAATGTATAGGCAGTTGTAATATTAGTTGGACACCTAGGTTAACTTTGTTGGACATATGAACAAATTAAACTTACGAGTATACTCTCAGAATGGAACTTGTTTGTATGTAGAGAAAACATTTGAATAAATAATGTCTTAAAACTCCCCAAATTTGGCAAAATATATACGTTTACAGAGTCAAGAAACTCAGCAAACCTGAAGCAAATAAACTCAAAGAAAACCATGCCAGGATACTCATAATCAAACTACTGAAAGTCAAAAATAAAAAGATCTTAAAATCTGTCAGAAAATAATAATGTATATGGCATGTAGGGAAATAGCAATGTTGAATGACTACAGATTTCTCATCGGAAAACATGGAAACCAGAAGACAGTTGAAAATGATTTTTAAAGTTCTCAAAAAGCACAAGTCCTATATCCAGGGGGAAAAAGTCCTTCAGAAATGAAGGTAAAGCTAAGATATATTTGGATGAAGGAAAGCAGAGAATTTGTCACCAGTAGTATATAAATGTAAAAATAAATTTAAAAAATAAAAACGATACAATATATTTTTATTAAAGGTTTGGAACAACTGAAGAATTCCTATGACCTAATTTTTAAAAATCATGATACAGAATTGAAAAAGCATAATAACTGCAGTTATGTCCAAAATTATTATTTATAGAAAAAAATCTAAATGGAAGTAAACTAAAGTATTATTCATAACTTGTTTTGGTAAAAAAAAAATTATTGGTAATTTTCCTCTTCATTTTATTTTTCTATATTTCCCGAAATTTCAGTGGATAATTGCTATGGTTTGAATGTGTCCCCTTAAATTCGTGTGCTGAAAACTTAATTCCCAATGCAACAGTGCTGAGAGTTGGGAATTTTAAGAGGCTCTGCCCAGCCAGGCTCAGTGGCTCAGCCTGTAATCCTGCGCTTTGGGAGGCTAAGGTGAGTGGATTGCCTGAGCCCGCGGGTTCGAGACCCCTGCTGGACAACTTGGTGAGACCTCATAAATCAAAAACTAGCCGGGCACAGTAGTGCCCGCCTGTAGTTCCAGCTACTTGGAAGGCTGAGGCAGAAGGATTGCTGAAGCCCAGCAGGTCGAGGCTGTGGTGGCCAGGAGTGGCCACTGCACTCCAGTCTGGGCAACAGAGTGAGACTCCAACTCAAAAAAAAAAAAAGATACTCTGCCCTCAGGAATTAATGCCATCGTCTCAGAAGTGCGTTAGTTCCTGCATGAGTGGGTTCCTGATAAAAGCCTGAGTTTGGCCCCCTTGTCTTCTCTTTGACTCTCACACATACCTTTTTTGCCCTTCCCCTTTTTACCATGGAATTAAACAGCAAGAAGGCTCTCACCAGACGCTGGCACTCTGATGTTGGACTTTCTAGCCTCCAGAAATGTGTGAAATGAATGTCTTTTCTTTATAAATTACCAAGCCTATGGCATTCTGTTATAGCATCACAAAACAGACTCAAACAAAAATCAAACATTTTTATAACATTAAAAATGTTACTTCTAATGCATTGACTAGTTGAAAAGAGAGTGGAATAAATCTCTCAATTTTAGTACACAAAAAAATATATTTAATCCTGAAGATTTCTTTCTAGAAAGAAGTATGAGAGAGTGCCTATCCGATGAAGAAAATGGCCAACCATTTCAGTATCACCCATGTTCACGAGATTCCAATTATCTAAGACAACTGAGATTGTTTCTGAAAGGAAAAAGAACACCTAAAGTTCGGAATCATTAAACATTATAGATCTGGCCTGCCTGACAGTTCTTAATTCTGTTTACATAGAGAAAAATGTCTTTATGGGAAAGAATTTTCCGATATGCTAATGGCAACCACTGTCCCACAATTGATAATATCATCAACCGAAAGGAAGAAAAAAAGAAACCCAGCCAGCCTCAAATGGGAGAAGCAGACTCAAAAGCTTAAGGAATGCTCTGCACAGGAGACTGTCAGCCCACCTATCCCAAGAGACAAGGTATGAAGACCATCTACAAAGGAGCGTGAGCTCCAGCTCCAGACTGTGGGCTCGATCCCAGAGGCTCAGATGCAAACGCCCTGTGCACTGAGAAATTCAGGGAACCTGAAGGCTGGTAAGGGGGATATAGCCTTACATGTCGTTAGCCTGAATGAAGAAGGGAATGACAGACATTCAGGAAGGTAAAAAGATTCCCAGGGAATGTGGCAGTTTAGAATCAAGGTCTGCAACTCCCTAGCAGCTTCCAGCTTTGAGTAGGAAAGCAAGTTCTTGGCTCACACCTCTTGCAGGAGCTGAGAAAGGTCAACGGAGGTCTGAAAGCTGCAATGTGTCGTGCTTGAAGCCTGTCTCTTTGCTCGGCATCTTTCTGCCAGGAAAAGGCAGTATCTTCACCCCTTTCCATGTTTCCCTACAGAGTCCACTGAATCGTTTTCTTTTAAATAAAAATGTCTCTTGCTCTATTCCAGGATTTCTCGACCTGAACGCTACTGACATTTTCTTTAGCAGCATATCTGGCCTCTACCCCATAGGGACCAGGAGCACACATGTCCTGCAGTCGTGACAACCAAAAATGTCTAGAAACGTTTCCAGTTATCCCCTGGATTATCAAGTCACCCAAATTCAGAACGACTGTTCTACCCGTTTTGGAGAATTCATGGGTAGCGGTTGGTTTCTGAAGAAGCAAGAGGTGAGTCCAGGGGTCTTAACTATAGATATGGCCACTGACCTCAGAAGAGCCTGAGGAAATAAAGGCAAAAAGCAAAGGTTCAAGAGTTGTTTGAAATTTGAGAAGGATAAAAAACTTTTCTCGGTATAATGTGATGGTGCCTTTTTAAAAAATGTATGGCTGTCCCTCTTGGATGTCTGTGTTTTTGTTACTCCATTCATTCGTTGGTCACGCAACACCCATTAAGTGCTGGGTTCCCAGTGCGCCACTACCGACAGCAGCCATCCCGGCCAGCCTGTCTCTGCGGTGTCTCCCCAGTTTGTAAAAGCAGATACAGAACTTTACTGCACTTTGTCTTACTGGGTCCACAACATTTCTGAGTGCCAAGATTAAAGTCCCCAAAGAAAAGGAGGCTCAGAGAGGTGAGAGACCTTTCCCAGGTGGGTGGGAATTGGGGGTGGGGCGGGAACTCCTTTGTGGAATATCACCAGCTACAGGTACAGAAGGAACAGAGGAGTCGCATTTTGCAACCCCAGCGGAATAATCGACTCAGGGCAGGGATCCTCGCAGGGTATGGAGCTGTAAGAAACAGGATATACACCCGATGCCAATGGATCACCCACAGATAACTAACTAGTTGCGGAAGGGAAAAGCAGCCTTAGCATGGAGACATCTCTTGATTGATACCTTAGCCAGGTGACCAGATCACCTACTGTGGCACAGCTTGATTTGTGTAGTACAAAGTCCCTACCCTTACCTAGAAGTATTTTACCAAAGAAATGCAGTTGAGCCTTCACACCTAGCTCCTGGGTGAAAGGAAGTAAAGGGGCTAGGAAAATGTACAAAACAGCCACACGGACACAGCAAGACAGATCAAGAACGTGGACTTTCTAAAAGACAACTGGCCTGCACTCTTCAAAAAATTAATGCCATGGAAAAGAAAAAAGTGGAGGGACCATTCTAGATTTAACAAGATTTAGGGACAATAGTGGCAAATACAATGTGTGTGCCTGAATTAGATTCTATCTTTTAAGAAGTAGATATGAAACGCATTGCTAGGGCAGGTGAGTAAATCTGGTCATAAACTGGATATTATTATCAACCATTGTTATTTTTTCTATCTTTTAAGAAGTAGATATGAAATGCATTGCTAGGGCAGGTGAGTAAATCTGGTCATAAACTGGATATTATTATCAACCATTGTTATTTTTTCAAGTGTAATGATAGTATTGTGGTTGTATAAGTACAACAGACAGAAAACTCTTCTTTCTACATGCTCAGACACACACTTCACTTCTGACACCAAGTGTGTGAGTTTTCCACACCGAGCATTTCTCCAGATCTCCAGACATCAACTGGGTATTCCACGATTCAGTGGTGACACAGACTACCTGAAGTTAGCACAGACCCCACAGGGAAAGAACTCAGTACCTCAAGATGTCCCCAACTCAAATGCCAATCACAAATAGTAAGTCCTCGGGTTACCCACATTTCTGTCTGACTTCCCTATACATCGGGGATTTCCAAGACCCCCTCCTTAAGTTAAATAATTTGCTACACAAGCCCACAGAACTTAGGGAAACACCTACCATTTTACTGACTTATTATAAGAGATATGGTAAAGGGCACAGCTGAACAACCACATGAAAAGGTACATAGGGTGAAGACTGAAAGGGTCCTGAGTATAGGAGCTCCTGTCCCTGTGGAGCTGGGGTGTGTCACCCTCCTGGCGCCCATGGACATGTTCACCAATCTGAAAGCTCTCTGATTTTTATGGAAGCTTCATGACTTTGATATGATCAATGATAAACTCAATCTCCAGTCCCCTTTCTCTGCCCAAAGGATGGGGGTGTGGACTGAAAGTTCCAAGCTTCTAATCCTGGCTTGATTTTTCTGGTAGCCAGACCCATCCAGAAGTCCACCAAGAGTCATCTCAATAGAACAAAAGATGCGCCTGGCCCGGAGCAGTGACTCATGCCTGTGTTTCCATCACTTTGGGAGTTCAAGACCAGCCTAGGCAACATATCAAGATTCTGTCTCTAAAAAAATTAAAAAATCAGCCAGACATGATGGTACACACCTATAGTCTCAGCTGCTCAGGAGGCTGAAGTAGAAGGATCGCTTGAGCCCTGGAGTTTGAATCTGTAGTGAGCCATGATCGTGCCACTATACTCCAGCTTGACAACAGAGCAAGATTCTGTCTCAAAGATAGATAGATAGATAGATAGATAGATAGATAGATAGATAGATAGATAGATAGATAGATAGATAGAAAGAAAGATATCGATCGATAAAATTAAACAAAAGATGCTCCTATCACCCAGGAAATTCAATGAGAGGAGTTCTGTGTCAGGAACTAACGTCAAAGATCAGATATTAGAACAAAAGATACTCCTAGCATGCCTTATTGCCTAGAAAATTGCAAGGATTCTGTGCAAGAAACTGGGAACAGAGACCAAATATGTATGTGTGCATGTGTGTATATATTATATCATAATAAGAAAATGTCTTTGTCTTCGGGCAATAAGTGCTAATGAATTATGATTAGAGGTGAAATGTCATAATAGTTGTAACTTATTTTCAAATATATGTATATATAGACTATATATAAATATATATATCATTTATATATGCATTTATATATATATTCCCTTAAGTAGCACACCATTTGACAGAGAGGTGGGAGAAAAATATGGTCCCTGGACCTAATTTATGTCCTAAATCTGATACTTTTCCCCCTGTTTCACACATAAGTTTCTAGCAAGGGGAAGTTCAGGAAACAATCCACTGTTTTTTTGGTTTATTTTTTTAAATTAAAAGACAGAGAAGTCAGGCTTGAATGCATGCCCAGTTCTTTGGCAAGTTTCCAGGCCTCATTAAGCAGTGGAGATTATTAGAAAGAATCTCACACTCTTATTAATTTTGTTTTCCAGTGAATCAAAGATCATCTTTGTCAGCCTTTGCTAAATCTGCAAAACACGCCGGCATCTTGATTGCTAATTAGTGTACAGGGAGGGATAGTGACTTCAACAACAATTCTACATAATAGAGTGAATTTAATTGAAATGCATAAATTTTTAAAACACTCTAATTTGTAAACATCCTCTTGGAAATCTTATGCCTGTGCCAAAATATTTGTAAGTTGCATACATCCAACAAAATTGGCATCTCCTGTCTCTCTTTGTGTGTATTACGAGGTAAAGCTTGATGTTCTTATAACACTGTGGGTCTCCTCACCCTACCACAAGTCTTATACCATGTTTTTAATCTTCTGTTTACCCGTGAAACTTTTCCTCCAGCCTATAAAAGTCACTTATGTATTTATTCATTCAACAAATATTTATTGACAGCCTACCAAGTGTCAAAGGCTTGTTTTTAGAAACCTGAGACACAGCAGTGAACAAACTCACAGAGCCTCCAGATATAACCATACCAAACTGCCATGAGTTAACATAGTAAAAATTGGACTCCAAGATCTATACATTAGGCAAAAATGCCCTGTTTAATGGATTCCCAACCAAATATCAGCAACATATATATTAAACTGAAAACATATAACAGGATGCCAGTGTTGGAAGGGTGGAAGGGCCCCCAGAGATGCATATACCCCAAGCCCACCCTCTTCTAAAGGAGCTACCCAGCCATGCTCGTCTCATGATGGATCCCAAGAGTACCAGATGCCCAGTCCTGCAGCGCCTGTGCCATGTCTGCCACGTACCACTGGTCAAAGTAAGTTACCCGCCAATCCCAAACCAAGAGACAGTGAAGAACTGAAAACAATAGCTCAATGTCCAGTATAACCACATGGGACAAATCTGGCTTAAATTTTATGCAACAAAGTTGTGGTTTGTTTTTCAGTTGCCATGAACCCTCAGGTTGAAGGTCACGTAACCTGAGCATGTTTAGATGGACCAAACATGTAACCACAGGTGGAACCTAAATGCTGGGACGAAGAAGCAGGGACTGAATTAAGAAGCGGACATCATATGTGCAGGTCAATATCAGATCGAGCCCCTGTGTTACCCCGTGGCCGGATCCAATCACATCATGCCTCTGGGCGCCACCTCATTGCAAGAGACAGTCAGATCACACCTCACTACCCTATCTTATAAACCCTATCCCAACACCCCTCAACCCTGGAGAGAAAGCTGAAAAGTCCTTCTTGTATCCCTGTCGGTCTACTTGCAATAAACCCTTCTCACTGTAAAAACCCAGTCCTTCCGTGTTTGGCTTTCTACCATGTGCAGGTAAATGAACCCAGTTTGCTTTGGTAAAATCATTTGCTGTGGAGATTCTGTTTCCTCCTCCTTTCACTCTTCTTCCTCTGCTAGCTCTACTGTTCTTTTTTTTTTTTTTAAGTAAGCAGGATTTATTAAGAGGACAGAAAAACTCCCACAGTGGGAGTGGACCCCAGGGGGTTGCCTCTACTGTTCTTAAGATTTAATCTAGACATCTCTGAGTCATTCCCTATGGGTCAGATGCCCTTCCTGGGTTCCCCGGTGCCATGGGCATACCTCTACTCTGGCATCTAGCACAGTTTATTGGACTCATCTGTTCACGGTCTATCTCTCTCTCTTGACCTGAACTCTGACAGATACCTCTAGCTGCCACCCAAATATCTTTTCTCCCCTTCTTTAGAACTCAGAGAACATCGATTTTGCCCAGGGCAGTGGACAAAATGACTGTAGGTCCTATTAAAGCTATTCACTCCGTTGATTCTCTTTCAGTTAAACTGGTCATGCAAAACAATCTAGCTTTCTGCAAAACTTTCATTAAAGGGACAAGCCCAGCTACCCTGACTGCCTTTGGTTTTGTCCCTTGACCTTCTTTTTTTCCTGCCTAGAGCATGAATATGATGTCTTGAGGTGTAGCAGCCACATTGCAGCCATGAGACCCAACATCCTAAGTTAAAGATGGCACAGCAGAAAGACAGGAAGAAAAGACGGGTAGGATCCCCAGTGGCTTCTGAGCTGCTTTGTCAGCCCTGCACTGTCTAGCTCCAGACTTCATATTATGTGAAGAAAACCCTTTCATTTCAACAAGTCACTGCTGGTCAGGCTTCCTAGGAGTCCCATCCAAATGCAGCCCAACTGATAGAGCCTTTCAAGGAAGGGACAGACTTATTCTTGCATCTCACATTGAGGATAGGTCCTGGCAAATGGCAGGAACCCAGTAAATGTTCTCTGTAGTTGGATACTGGGCCTTCCCAAGCTCTGCGGACTTTTTCACCTCAGTTTCACCACCACTTCCTCTTGATTTGCAGGCTCCAGCAACAGGCAGTAGGTATCACCTCAACTACCCTGAGAACCAGCTTACTGCTGGGGCTTTGCAAAGGCTGCTCTCACTTCAGGAAGGGCTGTCTCTCCTCTCTCCTTACCTCACTTGAGCTTCCAATGATACTAGACCAGCACAATGGCCTTGTCCCTCTGTGTTCTCACCCATAAAATGGGCATGATAACAGTACCTGCCACACTTGGTTGTTGTGAGAACTGAATTAGCAAATTCTTACAATCAGAAGAGCAAAAACTTACACGAGGCTGAGCATATCAGGCACTATTCTGAGTGCCTCACAAACCAGTAACTCATCTCATCTCCCCATAACCTACATGTACTAATGTCATCCTCACTTTACAGATGAGGAGATCAAAGCACCTTGTCCAAGGTCACCCAGTGAATGAATGGCAGAGCCAGTTTTCACACTGAGCAGGTAAGCTCGGGAGTCCACACACTTTACTTGTTGCCCCACATGGCCACAGGACTCCCAACAGCACCTGTGTATTAGCCCCAGTGACTGTTAACAACCCTTATCTTCATCCGGGCACTTGCCACTCTTGATATAACTGCTTGTGTACTCACTAGGCACCAGGCTTTACTCCCAGATGAGTACAAATTGGTTACATTCATGGCTCCATCCAATGTTTTTGTGGTTTCACTTCCCACCTACTTGTTAGCAAGATATCCAACCTTGTTTCCCTGGATCTCCCTTCTCAGGAATGTTCTCCAGGAATCCCCAGGGATGAGGAAAGATGCCAGACACTTCCATTCTTTCTGTTCACCCAGGCTCTGCATAGTAAACTGTTGCCATAGTAAACTGTGCCCTAGCCTCCTGACCTGGCGTGAACAGCCAATGTCCACATTAACACACAGCACAGAGCTCATCTGCCAAGACCCACCTGCCATTGTGCACCTGCTGTCTTGCCTTCTGCAAGGCTTTCACAGGCCCCATATTTACTCCTAAGGATTGGTTTCTTGAGTGTTGAACTGGGGGGCCATCAGAGAGCTTTGACTCACCACAATGATTGTCTGTGGTTGCCTGGTCTGGCCAGCCCTGACGGCTGATTCCAGACCTCTCCAAGGACTCTAAAGAGAGCCAGCATGGACAGTTCAATGACCCCTGGGAGTGGTGGACTGTATTTTCAAGAAACAATCTACATTTTAAAATGCAGAATTTTAAATGACTACAGTTTACATTTGGTGAATTTTATTCTATGTAAACCATATTTCAACAAAGCTGAATAATAAGTACATGTGACCACCACAGGCTCTTCTTATAGCATGGTCTTGACACTTCTTCACCAAATCTCTGTCCCCTACTCTTGATCCTGAGACCATGTTGACCAACAGAGCATAGTGTAAATGTCCCTAGGTGACTTCTGAGGCCTGGTCAGAGAATTCTGCTTTGTTCTCTTGGGACACCCACATTTGGAAACCAGCCACCATGCTGTGAGAAAGCCCAAGCAGCCACAGAGAGATGCTACATCTGGGTGTTCCTGCTAACAGTCCCAGCTGAGGACTCAGGGGACAGTCAGCATCAAATGTCAGGCATGAGTGAAAGAGCCTTCAGATGACTCCAACCCACAGCCACTTGATGCTCTATCCTTTGTGTCTTCCCAGACATCAGAAAATAGTCATGAGCCACTCCCACTAGCTTCCATCTCGATCCCTGGTCTACAAAATCCATGGGTACATGCACAAAAATCGTTGTTTTATGCCACTAACTTTGGGGTAATTTGTTATACAACAGTAATAACTGGGAAGTGGGACTGCCAGAAACCACCTGTGGTTTTGGTTGGAGCAGGGGTCCCTCCTATAGGTGGCCTGCAGCTGTCCCTCTGCTGGACAAGAGTCTGGGCCAGGCCATCCTGGAGAAGCCAGCAGCCTTGGAGCCAGAAGACATCTTGAGTCCTTGCCAAGAGATTGGAAAAAGGGGCTGTCACAGGTGATCAGGTAGAGCCAGCAATGCCAGACAGGTGATAGTTCAGAATGCAAGTTGGATTGCTGTGAGGTGACCACAGTGAGGGTTCTGAGAAGCCACAGGGCTGGAGCACCAGCTACGTGCAGGGAGGATGTGTCCAGAGGATTCAGGAGGCCAGACCCCAGGCCCATGGGGGAAGGACAGTGGCACCCTGGTAAGTCATCCCCTGGAGTTAATGAGGCTCCCTCACTCAGCTTCTGGGAGCTGGGGCCTGCCTGATCAGCACATTGATGGCTTTGATAGTTTTATGGGCCAGAGTCCCTGAGAAAAGGGAAGCTGCAGCATAGCAACTGAATCTGAGAGGAGACCAAGTAAACTGAGGACCTAGCAAGCAACAGGACAAAGAGAAGGAGAGCTGTGAGGTCACCCTGAGTGAAGCCTCATTTGCTCCCTGGATGCTATTTCACTTTTCGGTGTTGAGTTGGTGCTCAGACCAGGATCCTTGATGTTGTCCCCTTTCCCCTACAATTCCTTCTGGGAAGAGTTCCTTATTTCAAAATGACTGCCTGCAAGTGACCTGCTGCTTTGGTGATAGCCCAGAGAGGCAAGCAGCCCTGTCTGGGGGGGTATGTGCATCCACGCACACACATAGCCCATCCCCTGCCAGCTCTCTATCATGGCCGAAGACCCCAACTGTAATCACCAGAAAAGGGCGGGAAATCTGAGGATACACAGCCCTGAATACCAGGCCAAGCCACACTCCAGGTAGGGCCTCACAAAGCCCCTGCTGAAGCAGAGACGACAGATATCCCCACAGCTTTCCATCCCAGGCATCCCCTGCATGCTTTGACTGCCCAGCTGGTCCTTGGCCACATTTTCTGAGAAGCCCAGGTCCTCTGAAGAACCTGGCACCCCTCAGCTCCTCTCTTCTACCAGCTACCTGCCCGGCCATTTTGCACACTCAATAAAAGAAACACGCTGAAAAGGCCAGCACACGATAAAATATACTGATGGTTTTACCAGCTTTCTTGGGAAAACCCTGTGCCCAAGTGTGAGCCCTGTAAGGAAATCCCAGACCCTTTCCCTTGTACCATCTCCCTGCCCCCAACCTACTTCCAAATCACTCTTTGAGGCCTTCTGTTTGCTCCCTACAGCACCATCTGACCTGGAGGCAGAGGTGCTGTCCTCAGAACAAAAACATACTGGGCGTGCTGCTTCCAGCAACCCGGTGGCTCCAGCTTAGTTTATCTTGGGCCTGAAACATTGCAAAGGAACGCAGCCCTCCCTCTGCCAGGGACTGGGCCCAGAGGAGAGGCCCGGCAGGACTGGTCCTCACATGGGTGCTGGAGCACAATCAGGCCCAAATCCTGGGCATGGCTTCAGTGCAGCCCTGGCTTCCACTTCCACCAGGACCTCGAAGTGCACACAACCAAATGATCATGAGCCCAGAGACAGGTTGACGAGATATTCAGACCTCTAGCTCAAGAGTCAGGATTTGAAAATTCAAAACATTCGGAGCTGCCATGTGCTTTTAATTTCCCTGTTACGGTAAAAGCAAAGGGGGAGAAAAAAGACATCCAGTGAGTGGATCCAACGAATCACTAAAAGAATGCTCCAAAACCAAGTCACAGTGGCATTTCCTGACATTAATTTTAATGGAATAGTTTAATGTTAGATTATCACAACCTTTTCACATTTATGGAAAATGGGTAGCCCAGAAGTCTCCAGAGCTTGGCAACAAGCTAATAAACCTTTCATCTCCACAGCAGCAGATCTGAGGACAGGCAGGGAGAACTAACCAGTGCCAGATTTGCCATAATATCCTGGCTTATGCCCAGGCTTTTGAATGTCCAGTCATATTAATGGGGACAACTTGACCAAGGTAACCCCCAACAGAGAGTATGAAGTAATCAACCTCCTTAGTCAAAGAGGGTACTGAAATAGAAGGGACTGACCACCACCAACTGGCAGTGAATACCAGTAACAGGGGATGGGAAGAAAGAGAACCTCAACTGTCTCTTTGCTAATTAACAAAGAAGGGAGGTGAGGAGAATTCCAAATCTATGTGGCCAAAGCCCAATTTAAAAAAAAAAATTCTGGGCACAAAGGCTCAGGTAAGTTTCCCTGGTTGACAATATCTCACGGGTGTTATCAAACATCTTTGCCAGAAAAAGTGAGTGCTGTCTATGGATCCACTGGGGCAAGACATCAAGAAGCTCCATGTTCGGACTCTCTCAGACTCTTGCCTTGGCTGATTTTAATCTCTATCCTTTCACGGTAATAAACCATAGCCAAGAGCACTATCACCTTTACTATGTTCTCTGAGTCCCTCTAGTAAATAGTCAAAGCCAAGAGTGGTCTTGCAGTCGTTAGGTCTTCATTATAGTGAGAGATGTTTGCCTTCTTTCCTGCCCCTCCACCTGAGAATGGAGAGAGCCAAACTCACAAAAACAAAAACAATATTTGAAAAAATGAATAATTGGGACTTCATCAAAAAGGAACAGTGGTACTTATCAACTCCTCCCACTGCACTCATTTTAAATAAACAGAATTATTAAAGCAGATTAGCCATATGAGAATCTTAGTCTGCCAATAAAATGAAAGAGTAAACCACTTTGGGCCAAAGATGTCCATCACAGTATTGTTTAAAATAGCACCACCTTTCCAAACCATGTTAGGCAGTCACTAATGATGAAATTCACAGGAGTTTAACACATGAGAAATAGATATGCTATAATATTAAGTAAAAAAAGTAAAAGAAAATATTAAGATTCAAGTTTGTATATAGAACATGAGTCTGATAGTTAAAAAACAAAACAAAACAAAACAGGGTGACTGTGTTTCGATTAAGCTGGAATACATGTGAGACCTGGAAGACACGGGAATCCCTTCGGGAAGATGCTGGTGGTCACTTTGAAGCCCGTCTTCTTGGTCTAGTGCAGACTCTGTGCTTGATTGTGGAATTCAAGGCCAGTAGGCACCCTTGCCCAGGCACCATCTTGTGTGTGTTGAGGTAGTGTTGGACTGCCCTTGTCTTCCTCTAGAATCCTCTCAGCCCCATCTCTCATGCCAGCTTTTGCTGCAGCAGCCAACTCTGTGCAGGCTTTGAGCTAACCAGAGAGCACTTCACTCTAGCTTTGCAAGCTAACATCCTACGGGGCGCCCTTAACCAACAGGGTCAGGATCCAGTAGATAGTATTTCCCACTTCGTTGACAGTTCTAGGACACATTCCATAGATATCTCAGGAAGTCCGCAAAATTAGATAGCCAGTTGCCTTGTGCAGGGGCCAACTCATTAGCACAACTTTGAGTGACTCTCCATCTCTCTGTGTATTCTCCCTACCCCACTCTGCTCCTTGTGGTCACATTCCCAAATGATGCACTCAACAGTATCTCCTGAAAGTTGCTTCTTTTCTTGGAATACAGGGCTCTGGGTATCAGGTAGACCAATTCGCATGAGGAACACGAGAGCCCACTGGAGAAAAGGGATTCAGAATGGCAGTGGCTGCACCCTGAGCTCCAAGTGTGAGAAGTCTGGGAATTTCTTACTGTGACAAATAGCAAAATATAGCAAAGGCTCCAACAGGAAATGAAGAGGAGAAAGGGAGAAGAGGAGGCGCCAGGGCTTATGGTCCAGGCTCCATACGAGGGCTCACACAAGGAGAGGTGATTCTGTCAAGCATATAAGTCATAGCACTAGTTTCCTAGAGCACAGCTTCAAAACACAATGTGCCTGGTGTCCACTGAAGATTAGCCCTGTCGGAGAGACAGGAAGCTGTCAAGATCAACCCGCCCTGGCACAATGATTGTGCATTAGGGGCAACTGACCAAGGACGGGTCAAGTAAAGGTCAACTTGAATGTGATTTTTGAACCCAAGCAAGGGGTCCCACCATGGCCTGGGCAAGGAATGGGCAGGGAAGACATCAAAGGGAGGGCCTGCAGGACCAGTCTCCAACAATAACACCACATGGCAGCATGGGGCGGCAGTAACCCTGCACTGGCCACCCAACTTCCAGTCTCTCTCTTCCTAGCATTGATCCAGGGTGGGTGTCCTTGGGATTAAGTAAGTCCTAGGTGTTCTGACCTATGGAGGTGACAGGGATGCCTCAAGATAGATAAGCGATTAGAAGAAAACAAAACAAAACAAAAAAGAAGGACATCACTATACACTTAAACTTCGAGAATTCATTAAGAAGGATACATACCAGCTGGGCTCGGTGGCTCAGCCTGTAATCCTGCACCTTTGGGAGGTTGAGGTGAGTGGATTGCCTGAGCCCGCGGGTTCAAGACCCGCCTGGGCAAGTTGGCGAGACATCATCTCTACAATAAATCAAAAAATTAGCTGGGTGTGGTAGCACGTGCCTGTAGTTCCAGCCACTTGGAAGGCTGAGGCGGAAGGATCGCCGGAGCCCAGCAGGTCAAGGCTGCGGTGGCCGGGAGCGGCCACTGCACTCCAGTCTGGGCGACAGAGTGAGACTCCAACTCAAAAAAAAAAAAGAAGGATGCATACCAAAGCCCAGGAAGGTGGTATTTGGGTCAGCGACTTCGTGTCCGTTTGTGCTTTCTCCTTCTACTTGGCCATAGGTTTTTGTCTTTGTCTGCTTTATTCCGCATCCCAGCCTGAGGTATCAGGGCTGAAATGCATTGGGCTGCAGACACAAAAATGGACTTAAAGATTCTTCATCTCATGGTGCAGCCCATGTTGGCCCCTGGGATAATCGTGAGAGGCCATCATGCACGTCATAAGATGGAAATAGCACAGGAAGAGGGGCCTATCTTCTTTTCTGGATCTTCCTCTTGAGAGCGGAAGCCTCTTTTCCAGATACCTCCCCGTGCTCAGCTCCTCTCATCTCTTAGTGGCCAGACTGGTCACGCCTTTTCCAAAACCAGTCACAGGCTGTGGGATAGGATGACATGACCAGACCTGGTCACCTGAGAATTAGGGCTATTCCTAGAGCTGGGGCAAATCCCCTCATGGAAGTCACATTGAGGCCGAGGAGGAGGTAACGTCTGGACACATTTAAGGTGCTACTGGAAAAGGAATGGGAGAATATGCTTAGTGGACCCAATAGGCTCAATGAACCCAGTAAGACAAGAGCCTTTCATCAGCTTCCCAAGGCTGCCATAACAAAGTACCGCACATGGGTCGCTCTCACCAACAGAAATGTATTCTCTCGTAGTTCTTAAGTCTAGAAGTCTGCAATCCAGGTGTCAGCAGGGCCAGGATCCCTCCATAGACACTGGGGGAGGACTCTTCCTTGGCTCCTCCAGCTTCTGATGGTCCCTGGCAGTCCTTGGCATTCCCATCTCTGCCTCCATTGTCACCTGGCCCCCTCCTGCCTGTGTCTCTGTATCCAGATTTCCCTCTCTTTCTAAGGATATCAGTCTTTGGATGTAGTTGCAAACGAATCCAGTTTGACTTCATCTTACCTTGATTATACTGCAAAGATCCTATTTCTGTAAATAAAGTCATATTCAGAGGCTCCACGTGGATGTGGATTATGGGCGGAAGGGACACTGTACAACCCACTACAAAATCCTAGTGGAAAAACACATTCTGGGAACCACAGGCCAAGAGCAAGCCTGGTCAGGGAAGCTCTAAAAAGCCGCAGCTCTGTGTTCACCTCTGGGAGGCCCTGTTCCTTCCAGCCATGTTTCTGTTTCTGCCACCCCTCGCCTGCTGCTGAGACCTATGCCTCCTGTTGGCTGTATGTCAGATGAAGTTTGTTTCAAGTTCCCCTTGACCTCGAAGCTTGGCCTTCTCATTCCGTCAGCCTGCAGTGAGGTGAACTCCTCACCATCTACAAGGAGGAAGCGTGGCTGAGACTGTCTTGAGGCATAATCATGAAGACAGGCACAGTCTAGACACGAAGTTCTCAGTTGTCTTCTCTGCACACATTCTTCCGTCTCCTTCCCAGTTCTAGCGTTTATTAGCAAGTGACTTGGCTTCGTGTCCTGTCTCCTTCTCTGCACAGTAGGAGACACTGGGGTAAATGGCCTGTCACAGAACACATTCAGCCCTGCTAACTATTACCCCTGATGCTAATACAGAGAAGGAGCTAAAAAGGCAGTCATAACTCACAAAAAAGCTGGCAAGACCTGACTTAAAGTGTGATCCATCTCAGGGAGAATTGCACTTTCAATGACTAATGCACTAAGCTGGTAGCATCCCCAGTTGCTAGGGGGGCTCAAGCAGACGTAGTGCCCTGTGGTTGGGATTAGGGAATTTAGGAGCTTATCCCAGACAAAGCCCTCTCAGGAAGGGTCTTCCAGGTGGGACTGCAGAGACCACGCGACACCCAGCGCTCAGGGTATAGGTCTGCACAGCGTCTGTCTCGTGAAATCCTACCTCTGATGGTGTGAAGCTGCTAATGCAAATTCTACCCTGGCCAGAACAGTCCAGAAACTCGGGAGAGAGCCCATGAGAGGAGTCTCAACAGCTCCAGATGGGAGCCAAAGGGTCTCCTCACCCCACTTCATGTCTTAACTTCTCCTCCCATAGTAGTTGGTAAGTGCCGCAGTTTGGTGCCCGACGCTTACAAGCTGGTATAGGGGGTAGGAGCCCAGGTTTGACAGTTGGGAAGAAAAGCAACCAAGGAAAGGATGGGGCCAGAGAGGGACTTTGAGTAAAGATTCAGCCAGAGCTATAAGCAGCATCACTGCCACCTTCATTACTACCACCACTGCCATTATCATCAACATCAACATCTATTATTATTAAAACTTTGCCATGGTTGAGGCATGAGCTTTATATCCATTATTTAATCTAATCCCCCCAAACAACTCTGTGAGGTCAGTGCTATCACCCTCATTTTACAGAAAAGGGAACTAAGGCTCAGAGATGATTCATCAACTTCCCAAAGCCAGGAAGTAGGGCCTTCCAGGACTTCCAACAGTATGGTGAGCCGTTATGCCTGTCTCCCAAAAATCAAGCGGTAATGACAGAGGCAGATGGGTCAGGAGCTGAGCAATTATTGAAGATTCCAGAAGTGTCTGTGGCTCTTCTTGGCCACATGCCAGCTTCCTGTAGTGTAGGTGGGTCAGGTTGGTGCTGAAGTTCCATCTCTGGGCAACAGCCATGCAGAAAAGATATTACCTACATTTTGCATGTTTTCCAAGTAAAACGAGGCTACCTTGAGCCCAGCTCAGCAATATGAGGCATCCAAACACCAAAAAAAACCAAAAAACGCAACCCCAATAAGCCTCGGAAAGGAATGAAGTCTCCAGGGGGCATAACATCATACAACAGTCAAGAGTTCTTTAAATATTCTCTACTCTCTCTCTCAACTCTCACACCCAACAGTATTTTCTTTCTTACTCTTCCCTTCTCTCTCACTTTCTCTCTCCCCATACCCCGACCCCCTGATCCTCAGGTCTCAGGACTCCCTTCTGGTCTCTGGCCCCACCTTCCTGCCTGTCCCATCTTTCTCTTCCTCTGAGAGGCTGATCAACTCCCTTCCGTTGGCCTCTTTCTGCTTATTGGCCCTTCATCTCACCCACCAAGGAGGGATCTGCTTTCAAGTGCTGTAAACAAAGGCTGCTCCCTAGGAGGCTGGAGTGGGAAAGGCTCTTAAACACCTCCTGCTTTCATTATCCTCATCTCAATCACAGGAAACTGAGCTTCAGAGGGTCAGTGACAGCTATAAGAAGGCAAAGCTGGGACCTTTACAAATTCTGAGCATAAGCCGGGCTCGGTGGCTCAGTCTGGAATCCCACGCCTTTGGGAGGCTGCGGTGAGTGGATTGCCTGAGCCCGTGCGTTCGAGACCCACCTGGGCAACTTGACGAGACCTCATCTCTACAAAAAATAAAAAATGAGCCGGGCGTGGTAGCGCGCGCCTGTAGTTCCAGCTACTTGGAAGGCTGAGGCGGAAGGATCGCCAGAGCCCAGCAGGTCG
>NW_007067466.1:698653-730982 GCF_000164805.1 Carlito syrichta
AAAAAAAAAAAAAAAAAAAAAAAAGAATGAACTCCCTTTTCAACAAAGTCTCTTGACAATTCCTTGAAGCTAAAATTCACAGCAAGTTTTCTCTTCTGAGCACCGGGACTGCTTGTCTGAGAAGGGAAACAAGCTTTTTGAAAGACAAAGCCCCAGGCAACATTTTTTTTATTTTTTTTTATTTTTCAGGGGCCTGTTTTGAACCTGCAGGTTTTGATCTTTCTAAACTTAAAGCCAAGACTTCAGAGAAGATGAGGGGAGGTCTAACTCAGAGAGCCACGAGCCAAATGTCAATGTCCCCTACACCCTGCCACGACCAACTGTGGACCCGTGAGAAACCCCAGTTCTCTTTCTGGTGCTAGATAGAGAAAGCTTTGTGGGGAGGGTGGAGGCGGCTTTGTCTTTCTTTTGCATAAAATTAAGATTTCCTAGTTCCTAGCAAAAAGAGGCCTATGCACAAACATACTACCAAGAAAATGAAATGAATTTCTAGAAAAAGCCAGTTCTTACAAGAGGTCTCTCGGTTTCTCGGTCTCTGTGTGTGTGTGTGTTTCTCTCTCTCTCTCTCTCTTTCTCTCTCTCTGTCTCTCTCTGAGTGGTCAATGTAACTCACACTTTTGTGTGTACATGAATCATTTGGGGATCTTTTTACAATGTATATTCTACTTTAGTAGATCTGGGGAGGGGCCTGAGTTTCTGCTTTCTAACAAGTTCCTGGGTGGTACCAAAGCTGCAGACTGGGCTCACACTTAAAGAAGCAAAGGCGCAGACAGTAAAAGATAGTTTAGTTTAGAAAGCAGTCTGGATGTGGGTAGGTGTGGGTGGTTTGCAGCTCAACCATGTTAGGATGCTTGGGCAGTGTCTGTGATTCTCCTGGTCATGAGATGGCTCTAAAGAGCACGTCTGATCCCTAACAGGGGAGAAAAGAACTCCTTCCCCGTGTCTTTTTCCTTTCACCAGAAGGGAAACAATTTCCCCAGAAGGCTTCCAGGAGACACCCCCACGTCGCTCATTGACCAACACTGTCACATGGCCACCTGGAGCTGCAAGGGAACCTGGGAGAGTGTGCACTTGGCAAAGGGGAGCGAGATCACCATAATGGATGCCTTCAAGAAAGAAAGGGCCATAGCTGCTGGGTAACTGTCCAGCAATCTCTGCCACAGCCATCTTGCAGTTGCTAGAAGCCACCCCATGTGCTCTGGTCTACTGGGGGCCTGTAGTAAGAGGGAGGGTATGCTTTCAAAATGGAGTGAGTAGAAGCTGTGGGGGACAACCCTCATCTGGGGACACAAGTGAGACATAGCCCAGGGGACCCTCACTGGGGGATACAGATGAGCTGGAGACCCCTACCGTGGGACACAGGTAACCTGGGGATACAGGTGGGACTTAGTCCAGGGGTCCCCTCACTGGGAGACACAGATGACCTGGGGGCACAGGTGAGACACAGCCCAGGGAGTCCCATTGGGGGACATAGGTGACTTGAGGACACAGGCAAGACACAGCTCAGGGGATACCCACTGGAGACACAGGTGATCTAGGGACACAGATGAGACACAGCCCAAGTGCTTCCAAGCTAAGCCAGAGCTCCAGCCCTGCCAACCCTGCTGATCAGACAAACGGGAGCCAATGCAAACGACACAACCAGCCTCTCCCCTCCCCTCTTCTCCAGGAGCAAACACATTGTGTTTCCTGGTATCCTGGATACCACATCAGGGACATTAAAGCCAAGTGTATCCGCGGAGCCAACTGTGAGCAGTGCCAATTAAACTTATCCCTCAGACCGACAGAGCCCTCAGTGTTGGGAGCCAAGGTATCGTTTTTTCCAGAAGCAATGTGCCACCCCTCCATTGCAAGGGTTACCATGGAGATGCTTTCTACCTGGGCCTGCTTTGAATAAGATTGGAAAAAGGACCCATATATTTAAGCCAAACCAGAAAAGTGGCACAGAGCAAGACCCTTCTGCACAGGCAGAAGGCAGGTGGGTTCAGGAAGTCTCTTGGTGTTCTGGTGGGTTTTGCCTTCTGGGTCACACTGGTGGCTCCCGGTGAGGTGTTGTGGAAAGAGCCCAGCTTTGGTGTCAAACTGGCCTGGACTCGAGCCCTGTTTCTGCCACTGACCTGCTGTGTGACCTTGAGCGAGTCGTTGAAGTGCCTCGGTTTCTTCATCTTTAAAATGGGAGGCGAGAAGGGCATACTCCTGAGTATACAGGGTTGTTGGGATTGAAATGAGAACCTGTGTGCAAAGTGCTCTGTGCGGTACCTGGTGCAGAAGTCAGCAGACCACCAGATTAGAGAGGTTGAGAGGTTGTGTCTGAGGAGGGCCTGTCTGGATGTGGCTTTATCAGGTCAGACAGGCAGACGCATGCATGCTGACTGCAGGTAAACACAGAAGCCCAATGCATCCATCCACCTTGAGAATCCTTGTCCCAGAGCCTGGGCATACTCCAAATGTGCCTATTCAAGTCTCCCTGGCAGCCAGACCCACATCCAGGAGCCAGCGTGGAAAAGCCCCAGGAGACCAGGTTGCATTAGGATTGGCACAGGCTTTCTTTCCATGCAGGCAGCACTGGCTAGGCCCATTCACAGGGTTTGGAAATCATGGCATCAGAAGGAAGGGACTTAGAATAATGAAATACCCAATGGTCCCATCTCACCATCAAGATGCCTCTGCTCCAGAACAAGCCTCGCCCATGTGTCCTGGTTGTAAAGCTCCCTGAGATCTCAGCAGCGAGCCACAAACTCTCCCCTGCTGCCTGGGCCCAGCTCACCCTGGGGGCGTCAGTCCCTGCCATCGAGGCAGGAAGGATGCAGCCCAATGCCCATTATTCCCTGGGAGATGCTGCTCACACTTGCTTCCACGCCTCTCTCTATGGGATCATGGTTGAAAAGCCTTATCCTGATGTACAAAGAGAGTTCCTGAATCCGCCCAGGGATCCACAAGGAAGTCCAAGCCCAGGAGTCCCTCGTTGCTTTCCAAGGACTTTGCAAATCTCTGATCAACATACACTCTGTGTGTTGGTTGTGACTAGGGCTCTCAGTGAGCAGGCTTGTTTATCTCATTTCCAAGTTCTCGGGGATACCTTGACATCCACCTAACAGGCATCCATACATGGCAACAACCTTTCTCTTTCACCTTCCAGCATTTAAAGCCATTACTGAGTGTCTGGAGGGAGCAGAGCACTGCACATGCCTCTCTAGGATCCTGGATTAGATTGACATTCCTTCACTGATGGACACAACACAGGTGGGTTCTCAAAGCCACAGGACAAGCCTGGTACGTCTTCCTGGAGCATCCTTTGTCTCCATGATGAATGTGTTCATTTCCTGGGACTGCCCTAACAAAGTACCATGAACTGGGTGACTTGAAACAACAAAAATGTATTGTCTCACAGTTCTGGGGTCTAGAAGTCTAAAATCAAGGTATGGGTAGGACCATGTCCCCTCTAAAGTCTCTGGAGGAGATCCTTCCCCTCTTCTTCCTGGCCCCTGGTGGTTGCCGGCTTTCCTGATGTTCCCTGGCTTACTGCTGCAGCTCTCAGTCTCTGCTTCTGTAGTCACATGGGATTCTACCTCATTTGCCTGTCTCTGTGTCTCTTTTCTCATAAGGACACCATCATATAGCCTACCCCATTCCAGTGTGATTTTATCTAAATATAACTAATTACATCAGCACTAACACTGTTTCATAAAAGATCACCTTCTGAGGACCTCAGGGTAAATATCTAGGGGACGCAATTTGACCCTTAACGGTGTTGCAGGAAAACAGAGAGACGACACCCAGGCTATCTTAAGAAGCAGCATTTTATTGGTGCCGGCGTGACTCAGCGGGCTAATGCTCCAAGGCTAAGCAACCCGGAGAAAGAAGAGAGAGGTTTTATATGTTAGTTTAGATATGGGAGTGGGTCGGGTTGTATGGCTACACATTTTTCTTTGGAATTTGCAAAGTTGTATTTAGCAAAACCAGATTTTCAAAGAAAAAATTGTTTCCAGGATATACACAACAAGCAGGGTTATAAACCAATAACTTCACAAAAAGAGGATGGGCAGGGGGGTTAAGGTTGTGAATCGATTACTATCTTGCACTTTCAGGAAAGCAGCTTGTGGCTGTTTGGTTTTCTCATGTCCCGTGTCTAGCAGGTTTGGAGCTTGCAGGTTGATTTTTAAAAAGGAATAATGTTAACTGTTTTTAGCCCCTCTCTGCCACAACAGTAGTGACTTAAAACATGTTTTTATATCTAATCCAACATGGATATTTACAGGACTAGAACACAAGACCTTCATACCCACAGCTGGCTGCTCCTCTGTGGACCCTAGAGGTCCTTCCAGCTCCTCTGTCTTTGGGGGTGTTTTGAGAATAAGCTCAAAAGACACAGCCTAGGGCCAGAAGACCTGGTCCTCTCACCTACCTTGGACAGGCCACCTACCTTCTCAGCACCTCATCAGAGTTGAGGCTGAAGCAGCCAAAACATGTAAACCTAGAATGAGTAGCCATGAGGACTCCCATGCTCACACGTGCTTGGATCCTCATGAGTGGGTTAGGAGAAATTGTGAACGAATTTGAAACAGGCAGAAAGAATTCCTGGTGTCCTGTCTCAGTCAACCCTCCAGGGTTATCTGATTCTCTAGGTGCCTGAGCCAGTCATGGTCTTTGAGTAAATCGGCAATCCTGTAAGTTGTAGAAAACGTAAGAGTAATGCAAATGATCCTAGACCCCAGAAGTGCAAATGAATTTTGTCTGGTGGCATGCAGCTGATATTGCCTTATGGGTGTCGGCCAGCTTTTCATCTGTAATCATTTACTTCATAACAATATTTTGGTCAAGGACAAACCACATATATGACAGTGGTCCTATGGGATTATAATATCATATTTTTATCATGGCTTTTCTACATTAAGATACACAGATACTTACCATTGTGTTTCCATTGTCTACAGTATTCAGTACAGAAGGCTGTGCAGATACGTAGCCTAGGAGCGATAGGTTAGACCATGTGACCTAACTGTGAAATAGGCTGTACTATCCAGGTGTGTGTAAATAACATTCTACAGTGTTCGCCCAATAGCAAGATCACCTCACGACCTGTTTCTCAGAACGTACCCCCAGGGTTTCACGACACATGACTGTATTTCTAAATTCATATCAGCATTTCTGATCGCCTACATATGTATGTTCTTTGAATGCTCCTTTGAACTAGTTGTAGCATGCGTTTGGTTTTATCATTAAGTGATGAGTTAAATAAACTTCACATGTTTTCACGGTGTGTTTTACGACAGTCATGAGTTTCTTTTTAAAATCATCCTTTTTAACAGGGTAATAGGGCAAAAGGATTTTGAACACACAAGTTCACGGGAAGTTGAAAGTGTAGGGCCATAAGCAACAACAGTGATACTGTCAGAACTCAATGCCTCGAGGGAAACTCTGGCGCCTCAAATGAAGTCTAGAAAGGATTTGCGAGCTGGGCAGGATGTGGGTGATCTGCACGAGACAGGTCTTCAGGTGGCCAGGAGGCTGCCAGCAGGCCAAGATCCCCCGTAGGCCCCACGGATGGCTGCATTTCAGTCCCTGAAGTGCAGAGTGATGAGGTTAGGTCTGAAAAATAACAAACAGGGTCATAAAAGTGTCACTGCCAGCTGTACAGTCGGGCCGGGTACATGCCAACTGGCTGGAGTCAGTTGCTGAGACGTTGCTGACAGCCCTGCTGGGCAGAGGTCCAGAGCCCAGGCCACGGTGGGACTGTCTGGCCACCTGACAGACAGACACAGTTTGCCTTGGGCCTGGAGGGATTCTACCCTCCTGGTCCTCTTCCCAGATGGAGCAGACAGAGTCCTTGGTACTCCCATGGAGCAGCAGGAGGGTGTGTGCAGAGGGTGGCTCTAAAGAGGCATTTCTGACTCCGGAGTTGAGGTAGGCCAGATCCTTTGTGGCTTCCTAACTAAAGAGCCCGTAGTCATGGTCATCAGCTGCCTCTTTTACCTGGGGCCCTCCTGCAGTGCTCCACAATTTGAGACAAAATGTGCCAGCCTGATAAGGTTCAGATGTCAGGAACTCTTCTTGTCCATGATGTTGTGCAAAGGCCCTGGGCCTGGGCGTGAGGTTGACTTGGGTTTGAGCCCCAACTCTCCCTTTTGCCTGCTGCATGTGCTCACAAGAGGTGCTTCACTCGATTCCTCAGTTCCTAATAGAAGCATCATAATAATGTGCAGCCAGTGAGCTGTGGGGTTTACCTGAGAGCATAGGAAGCATGCTGAGAACAGCACCTGGTCCAGAGTGGACCAGATCAAAATATCAGTACCCCCTGTTCCTTCTTGCAGAAAAGGAAACAGAGGTCTTCTGTGGGCTCTCAAAGCACTAGACAAGATTTGGTCAATCCCTACAAGTCATAAGACCCAAGTTCTACTTCCTCAAATGAAAGGGTCTGAACCAGTATGGAATCCTAGCATTCAACACTGCCATTTTTCAGGACCGAGGAAAACTGTCCTGCTTTTCTAATAAATAACTATCAAGCTTCAGCAAAACGCCGTTCCTCCTCTCTCTCCCTCTTGACTGTCCCCAAATAGAAACTTTACCATTGGATAGGAATTTCTCGATGAAGCAGAGCAGCTCTGAGGGCGGCTGCTCAGAGCTCTTTGCACATAACTTTCTATAATCCCCACTGCTCTCTGGACAACAGACAGAATCCCGGCTGCATTTCCAACATTGGGTTTCCAGCAAGGAGAAACAACAGCTCTTCCTCCCCTCATTAGGCTGCTGGGTCGTCCTCTGGCCTCCAGGAGCCGGAGGGGGCTGTCCACAGGGCAGGTGCAGGGCTTCAGCTCTCCAGAGAAGCCAGCCACAGGTCGGCGTGGGCAGCTCAGCCTATTATTCCAGGTGATGGAATTCTCTGGCCTCGAAAGCTCATCTCCTCTGTTCTGCCAAATGATTAAAATACTAAGTGAAAAACATTGCAGAGACTCCAAGGGAGGCCGGGCACAGTGTGTCCTGAAATAACTCCTCAGGCTGCAAGTCTCATAACACTCCACCCTGAGCTCTGGAAGCAGCATCAACTGCAGGAAAGACCCAGGAATGCGATTCTTTTTTCTCCCACAAGACCACGCTTTTTTCTGAAGGTCATTTCTCCCTTTGATGACTATTCAAAAAATGCAAGGAGAGGTAATATTTTCTTTCTAAACATTATGCTTCCAGACTTTGAGCTAAGACGATGCATACAAAGAGTCAACGATATGCTGTGATCGTCTAAAAGTGCAAGAGAGATGTCTTCAAACACCCCTAGAAGGTCTCCCTCAAGAGCTGTTCCAAGTGCGTTTCAAATCTTTTTTTTTTTTTTTTTGAGTTGGAGTCTCACTCTGTCACCCAGACTGGAGTGCAGTGGCCGCTCCCGGCCACTGCAGCTCCAGTGATCCTTCCGCCTCAGGCTTCCAAGTAGCTGGAACTACAGGCGCGGGCTACCACGCCCGGCTAATTTTTGATTTATTGTGGAGATGAGGTCTCTCCAAGTTGCCCAGGTGGGTCTTAAACCCACGCGCTCAGGCAATCCACTCACCTCAGCCTCCCAAGGCGCGGGATGACAGGCTGAGCCACCAAGCCCGGCTCATTTTGTTAATTGTAACCCTCAAGTCCACAGGATCCCCCTGCTTCTGAGGACCAGGTTAAGACCTACATGATCCTTCTTCCATGGTCTGTAGAAACCTACAGCTGTATAAATGTCCTCAAGGTTACTTCTAACCTCAATTTATGCTTTGTTCCCCTCCCACCTCCTCTCCCGCATATTCCCGGTTGCTCACTGAGCCAACCTCAATTGGCTGGGTCCTGTCGTTTCTACACACACACACACACCCCACACAAAATTCAAGTGTGGCATTTGTGTATTTATAGATTTTGAGAGTAATCAGAAACAGGGAGAGAATGTCAGGACACACTGTTGCCCGTTCACCACAATAGGCTCTATCTTTTTGGCACATAGACTACGTTTCCCAGCTTCCCTTGCAGTTGGGCTTGATTATGTGACTTGCCTTCAAGCCGAGGAAGGGGAGCAGAAGTGAAGGGCCATGGTCTAGCCATATGGTGGAATACGCTTCAAGATTAAAGAGGAACAAACTACTGACTTGTGCTGTGTCGAGGTGAACCTCAAAAACATTATGCTAAGTGAAAGAAACCAGACTCGAGAGGTCACATACTGCATGATTCAATTTAAATGCTATGTCCAGAACAGGAGGAAAGGGGGAGTAGCGGTTGCTTAGGGATAAGAACAGAGATTAGCAGGAAACTGGCACAAGGGAGGCGGGAGGGGATGAAAATGCTCTGAAATTGATTTATGGTGATGGTTACACCACTTGGTAAAATTAGCAAATAGCGTTGAATCGTACACCTGAAATTAGTAACGTGCACAGTATGTACAATATACCTCAATACAGTTGTTTTTAAGAAGTAAGGAAGTCATTTCCAGTCCTGATCTGGGAAATCCTTCCACATGCTCCATTCCTTCCATCCTGTCATGATTGAGACTGAAAAGAAGGACCCTGGGGACCCGAGTGACTAAGTGGAGGCAAGCCAAGTCCAGGCCTGGTCTGTGAATGAGAAGTGAACTGCCCTAGGCTGAGCAAACTTTGAATTTGGTTAGAGTAACTGCCTACAGGAGCTCCCCATGATTCCATGGCAACCACGCATATTTCCATTTGAATGGCACTGTGGGTCTTTGGCTACTCACCCTGGGTTCATGTTTCTTGGCCAGAAGCTTTTGAAGTCTTTCCTACATCTCACTGGGTCCTTTCTATGCTTTCTCCCTCTCCCTCACCCCTACCTCTTGAATTGCCCTCAGGGATTCCAGGTTCTTCTGTATGCAGAGCAGAACTGTCAAGAAATAACCAAGCATAAGGGATTGTTTGGGGTAGACTTGACAGAGATATAGGAGGGGAGGGACTTGGCCCTGTGACTGTTTAGGATGAGGGGCTAGCTTATGGGTGGAGGGCTAAGCTTAGGTGAGAGGCTTACAGGATCTGCTGGAGGTACCTGGCTGGAGCTGAGACTACTCAGCCCCCTGCATGAATTAGGAAAGGAAAGAGATACAGGTAGATGTGACCTAGACACACTGGAGACGCCGACCTTTTCCCATCTCCAGCATTCAGGTTTTTCTGCTTCTCCAGAACCAAGTTGGCATGTGGGCGGTTGAAGTCAAAAACACCTCTTTGAGTTAAAAAGGAGAAAAGGTATTGAATATTAGCCCGGGAGAGATATGGAAGCAAAGAAACACCTCAAAGTATGCATATCATCAGCAATAAGCAAAATAATTTTTCAAGCGTTGTTGAAACTGTGGAGGAGAAAAATCCTGGAAAGTTTTGCGGCATAAGCAATGACAAATGGAAGCTAACTGTGCAAGCCCCATTGTTGCTCATTGAAGGAGCTACAATGGCTAGGGCATTTTCTTTATTCCTTGCATGGTTGCTTGCCAGGCTTCAAACCCTGCAGAAGCCACCCCACTCCCCATACAGCATACCTTCCTCCTTCTTTTTCCCAGTTCTGCCTTTGTAGAATTCTCTTTTTCCCAGGCAGCCCTTACAAGGCCTCACCTGGATGCCTATAACTTCCTCCTAACTGCTTCTCCCACCTCCGCTCTTTCCTCCCCAAGTCTGCTCTCCATAGCCAGCGCGATCTTTTAAACATACTTTTATAACCATATCATTCTCTTACCTAAAACCTATGAAGGCGTCCCTCTGCCCTCAAGACAAAGCACGTTTCCCTTAGTGGAGCAGAGCCACCCTATTCAGTTATTCAGGTTGTGTACTGCACAAGTATAGGGGTACTCAGAGATACATCTGTACCCTGTGTTCCTGAATGTACCTCGAAGAGACTTTCAAGGTCTTTGGGTCCCCAAATCTCTCTGACCTCACCTGCCACCATCTTTGAAAGGCACTTTCTGTCCAGTCTCTTGGAATCCTCAGTCTGCCCAGACCTCCTCCTGTTAGGGAATGGATAGGGTAAGGGTGGCGGCACAGATGGAGAGGAAAGATGAAGGGGGTGCAGCACTGCCAGAGGCGGCGTACCAGAGTTGTGCGCTGGTATCCAGAGATCTGAGTAATGCAAAGAATTGCAACGCACAAAGTGGTGAAAGAAGAAAAGATTTATTTAAAAAAAGTTCACTGCCAGGCTCAGTGGCTCAGCCTGTCATCCCGCGCCTTTGGGAGGCTGAGGTGAGTGGATTGCCTGAGCCCATGGGTTCGAGACCCACCTGGGCAGCGAGACCTCATCTCTACAATAAATCAAAAAATCAGCCGGGCGTGGTAGTGCGTGCCTGTAATTCCGGCTACTCGGAAGGCTGAGGTGGAAGGATCGCCGGAGCCCAGCAGGTCGAGGCTGCGGTGGCCGGGAGCGGCCACTACACTCCAGTCTGGGCAACAGAGTGAGACTCCAACTCAAAAAAAAAAAAAAGTTCACTTCCCACAGACAGGAAGTGGACCTACACTCTAGATGAGTGTGGCCCCATCATCCCCTCGAGCTCTGGCTTAAATCCTTTTCTTGGAGGTATTGCCATCAGGTAGGTGTGACTACCATGACTTCCTTATCGACCATCTGTGAATGTCTTGGAGACCTGGTGACACAGAGACTCGACTCGCTAATGTCCACCCACATTATCACAGCCCCTAGAGAAGGGCGTGATAAGGATTCCAGTACTCCTGAACATTCCTCAATAACATTCCTTAGAGGTAATGGAGGGTGCACTTCCCCTTATCTCCTGTGCATTCCCAGCAGGCAACTTTGGGGATCCTTGACTTCCCTGCAGACGGAGTCCAATCTCCTGGAGATTGAATTCCCATCCAGTGGTCCTGGGATTTGCATCACTTTTGTAATCACAAGTTTTGTGATCAGCATAACTTTTGCCCAATCCGTGAAGTCTTAGGCCTTGTAAACTTCCTTTACAGAAGTCATGAGACACCTCCCATGCCCGGTACCAGGAAGTCTGTTTCTGAAAAGACAAAATCGGCAAGGTTAATCTTTCCCTAAAGTATGTATTTCTCCAAAACATAGCATCTACTTTCTCATTATTGTATTAGGGTTTAAGAACAAGATGAAAAATGGCTTCCCGCTCTCGTTCTGTCCTGTCACCTCCCACCTCCCTTTCTCACCCAGATATTTCCCATTCACCCTTCCAAGCTCCGTTCAGCATCATGTCCTCCAAGAAGCTGTCCCTGTCCCCTCACCCATTCTTTCCTGCAGTACCTGTGATACTGTTTCTCTAATGTCCATATCAAAGCACAGATCTGCGTGTGACCGCCCTGGAAGCTCCCTAAGGAAGAATGACCGTGTCTCAAGAGACATGAGGTGAGGCTTGGACTGCTCCTCTGATAGGGGTGGGTGGGGTAGCGGAAGCAGAGGCACAGGGTAGTGGAAGCAGAGGCACAGATCATTGATCATTCCAGCTCAGCCGGAAGGAAGGCCATGAGGGAAAAAATTCTAAGGGAAGCCAAAGGGAAACTGAGGCAGACTGACCTAAAAACCAGGGCCAGCATGGAAAAACTGAAGAAAAGATGGCAGATTGCTGCTGAAGATAGTGTCAGGATTCCTCTCCTTCTCTCCCCACCTCACATCTCCAGCCAGGCCTTCCCCGGGCCACAGTCTCTGTCCCTTGTTCACCCCCGGGGTTGACAAGACACACACTAATGCAGCCTGGTACAAGTGCCTTGGGAGGGGTCTAGGGTGGGTGGCAAGGGTTCCTATGGGCAGTTCTCATGCAGATAGCATCACTGGCCTGTGGGAAATAGCACGGGACTAGGATTTTACCCAGCACATCATTGTCGTATAAAACAAGATTAGTGGGGCCGAAAAGAACCAAGGTGAAGAGGATCCTTTAAGTTAGATGCAGATACCCAACCGGGCTCGAGATACAACTTCCTCTCCCAGGACACTTGGCCCATGAGTGCTGGCAATGAGCTTCTCCAAGAGGCCTTCCTTGTTTACTTACCTGTAAGAGACAATAAGCCGGGCTCGGTGGCTCAGCCTGTAATCCCGCACCTTTGGGAGGCTGAGGTGAGTGGATTGCCTGAGCCCGCGGGTTCGAGACCCGCCTGGGCAGCGAGACCTCATCTCTACAATAAATCAAAAAATCAGCTGGGCGTGGTAGCGCGTGCCTGTAATTCCGGCTACTTGGAAGGCTGAGTCGGAAGGATCGCCGGAGTCCAGCAGGTCGAGGCTGCGGTAGCCGGGAGCGGCCACTGCACTCCAGTCTGGGTGACAGAGTGAGACTCCAACTCAAAAAAAAAAAAAAAGAGACAATAAAGCCCCTAATCATGGAGATAAATATGCAGAGTCATGGAGATCCACCAAGAGCAACCAGAATCTTCCATCCTTCTGGAATGATAAAAATCCTCCACGGCACTCCAGCCTGGGTGACCGAGGGAGACTCCAACTCAAAAATTAAAAACAACAACAGCAACAAAAATCCTCCAGATGGGTCTTCGCTACAAAAGGCCAGATAATTGGGTCCTCTTTAAAGGGAGCTCCTTCCTTCCATATCCACACAACAAATACTCAGTTGAGATTCCAGGCCAGGAAGGTTCTGTGAGGTGAGCAATAAGAACTTGGGGGGGCTTGCAGAGGTGTGGGGAGCACTTCACAAAGACAACCTCATGCTTGAGGAAGCCATGTCCTTGTTTTGTTTTGTTTTAATACAATTGCTGAATAAAAAGCTTTTTATTCTATACTGGCTTTTAAATCTTGGGCTTTTTTCTTTCTTTCTTTAAATGAGTAGCAGACCACAATGGAGGCATTTTGTTATGTATATTAAATGCAGACACAGCCAGAGAAAACAAACGTTAAGGCAGACATAACACAGACGTGTACACCCATGTTTTGGACACGTATGCTTTAGCTCATTGTCCCTTCGATAAACCAGTTCCTGCAGTCTTCCACGATGTAGAAAAGAGAGTGTTTCTCTACTTTTTGTCATAATTTTTACCTTGATTTTTCATTTTTTTAACTTTAGAGTTGTGGGGTTCAAATGGGGATTTACAACATAAGTAGGTGGCGTGCAGGTGAAGCTTGGGCTTTTCATTGTCCCTCTCTCCAACCCCCATAGAGGACCGGGTACCCAGTGTGTTGTCACATGCCCCCTCCCTCCCCTAGCAGTGTCTAGTGTCCTCCAGTCAGGAAGGGGAATCTTTTCCAAACCATTTCTCAATTAAGGGGAAATGCAGACACGTGTCTTTCTTCCCTCCCCCACCCCTCTCTGTATGAATTGACTGGTTCTTCCCTCCTGGTATCTGACTACTTGTTGATTGGAGGGGGGAAATGGATATTTAAAGATGTCACAAATAAGCAGGTGAATATACTGATGCTAGGAATGTGGAGTTAGACATATCTATGTAGGCTGAGGTGGAAGGATCGCCAGAGCCTAGCAGGTCAAGGCTGCGGTGACTGGGAGCGGCCACTGCACTCCAGTCTGGGCGACAGAGTGAGACTCCAACTCAAAAAAAAAAAGAATACGAGAATTCAATGAGGTGATACCTGTGCAGGAATTTAAAGCGTCTGAATTAGCCTATATTATGATATTTTGTGAATTATATATACTAAACGGTCATTTACCCCAGAGGACTCATTTTCTTGGGCTGGAGGTGGGGGTTCTTGAGATTGTCTGGTTCAATACTCCCTCCTACAGAAGACATTGATCTTAGGAGTCAGGGGGCTCACTAAGGCCAGGTAGCAGGGGAGGGGCAGCTAATTCTTATTGAGCACTTACTATGTGCCAAGCCCCACACTGGGTGTCTTGCCTCTACCAAGGTCCCCCACAACCTGGCCCTGATTTATCTCCTGCCTACCTGCCTCCCGGCACTCATAATGCAGGTAAATGGCACACACCTGAGTTTGCTCGGCAGTGTTCCCGCCCATCAAACTCTAGGAGGCTTTCCCCATCCCCTTAACCTACGCATATCCCATCCCCCTATCTGGATTAGTCAGGGCACCCTGGGATGCTGTCACAGGTAAGAGAACCCCGCCACCCTCTTCACTACCAGGTCAGTGAAACATAAAAACACAGGTTGGCTTACAAACTCCAAGGGAAAGAGAAAAAAAATCGGGCTTCTGGAAGAAACAGAACCGAGACCATGTAAGGCCTCCAGGACCCAGGGAAACTCTGATGCCCTCGGAGCATGTGTATATCTATCAGGTGCAGGTCCAGTGCCAAGTGCGGTGAGGTTGCTGGACTTGGCTCCATTTCACAGATGGGAAACTGAAGCCCAGAGCAGGTCCTGGCTTGCTCAAGCTCGTGCAATCAATCAAGGAGCTGATTTTGAAGCAAGTAGTCTGGGGCCATTTCACTCCAACTGGCCTGAGCAGATGGGGTGTCCCAAGCCCTAGCCCAATCAGCATGGACTAAAGGAAGGGAGACACAAGACTTGCTAGGTGTTACCCCTAAGGACAGAGGAATTTTTTCCAAAGAAGAGCCAGGAAGAACCCCAACGTGGTCCACTTTACACCATCCTCTGAGGTCCAGGGGAGAACCCACCTCCCCCAGCAAGGCATCCCTCTTCCCAGCCTGAAGCCACCATCTTGCTCACAAAGCCTGAGAGTGTCAGACTCTTCTCTGTGTCCTGAGACATATGCCTGCACGCAAGGGTCACTCAGTGCCCAAATGAATAAATGGTGGCCACCAGGTGCCCTAGCCTCTCCCTTCCCCCATGCCCACTTCTAATTTCTGCACGCTCAAGCCTCTGCTTGAAGGAGGTACAAGTTTAGGTAGGAGAATAAAGGGTAGCTGGTGGAGTTGCTGTTTTGGGACAATCTGGCCACAGACCACACACTGGTTCCCAGATAGGCAGAGGACTCCCTGAAGTGGAAATTGGAGCAGGCAGGGAGGGAATGGCAACCCCAGCAATCTCCCCCTGAAAGGCTTTGGGCAATCATTTTCTTTGGTTGTTTTCTAAGGTTCTACTGAGCCACCTGGGCCCTGGAGGTGGCCCAGACATCCCCTTCCCCAGTGCTACCTGGGTACTGGTCCAGAACGCTTCTCCTATAGGGCTGAGACCCCAACAGCCAAAGCCAACCCCACAAGGCAACTCATGGTTCATGCACAGGGCCCCAGACCACCATCACCCTTTTCTCCAAGAGCTCAGTGTCCACAGAGCACCTTCAGCAGAAAGCAGTGGGAGGCCCACCCACTCTTTTTGGTCTCTGGTGTGCAGCCATCAGCTGGCTCTTGGCCCTGGTGATGCTGAATTGGGAGAGATACTTTTCAAAGGCATGGAAAGTTCTTCTCTCTCTCTCACTTTTTAATAAAGCAAGCCAGATGGACAGGAGAAAACTCCAAAAGAAAGGTTTTAAAAATAGTGACTTTTGTGTTGTTATTGTTTTAAATATATATATGCTCATTAAAAACAAATTCAATGATAGATACCAGAGGCTGGGAAGAGTATGTGGGTGGTAGAGAAAATGAAGACAGGTTGGTTAATGGGTACAAACATACAATTAGATAAAAGAAATACATTTTAATGTTCGATAGCAGAGTAGGGTGGCTGTCGCTAACAACCATGTACTGTGTATTTCAAAATAGCTAGAAGAAAAGACTTGGAATGTTCCCAGAACATAGAAATGACAAATACTTGCGGTGATGGATACCCCAGATGCCCTGACTTGATTATTACACATTCTATGCATATAGCAAAATATCACATGTACCCCATAAATATGTACAAATAGTATGTATCTATAAAAAACCAAATTCAAGCGATAGAAAAAGGACTAAAAGATCCCTGTGACGTTAAGGGGAAAAATAACATAAAATTAATAGGACCCTGAGATTATTCTGTGTACATATGACTGCATGTTTCTGATCTGACCTTCTGATGTGAAAGGTGGGGAAAACATCACCTATCCCACTCCTTCCTTCAGGTTTCGTTATGGCTTCATATTTACGTGTGCCAGTTTTATAATAGTTACTCTCTGTTCTGTAACATAATTCCACAGTTGTTGAGATCTTAATTCCAGAATAGAAGGAATTCTATACTCACCATCCGTCCTCTTATTTTGAGATGTGTAGTTTGACTCCTTAGCATTCTGTCAAAAGGGGCTTTTGGGAACGGTCTGGCCTGAGCGGCCATGTGCATAAAAGGGCCTGCGGCCTTTGTGTGCCAAAGTACACTGGCTCACATTTTCTTCCTCCCAAAATTCTGTAGACCTTGGCCACCATCCTCAGGTACTGAGTGCTGTGGGGGAATGTGTGTTTTGTTTGGCATTATTGTGTATAGGATCGGCCTTTGACATTGTGTTCAGTAGCTGAGCATGGTTGTTTCAGCATGGACCATTCTGTGTGTATTTTTCTTTCTGAGGTATAATGTACTCAGTTGAATTGCAGATACATGTTCTTCTTCTGAAAAATTTGCTTCTCATATTTTCTTGAATATCTTTTTGGTTTCATCTATTCTGTTCTCTTCTTGGAAACTTCAATTACCCTTTGACTTCTATTTACGTGATCTTTTCTACAAACATTTTTGCATCTTTGTGCTGGTTTGTTTTGCATCATTTTGTGAAATTTGTGTTTTCAGTGATTTGTTGCTTTGAATGCAGTTCCCATCTCTATGATGTTTCTTTTTTTTTTTCTCTTCTACTTGCTTCCTAAGCTCTGTCAACTTGCCTTTCATCTCTCTGTTGTCATAGAATCTCTGCCTTGAAACTTACACAGAGCTCTGTTGAGCTCAGTTTTGTGGCCCATTGTGTCTGTAGTTTCTTTTGGAATATGAGAAATCAATTTGATTTTTTCTCTTCCTTCTTTGAGCAGTTCCTTTTGGAAGTATATTATTCATCTGACTTTTCCTTATCTCTCCTCCTTGTTTCTTTTCACTGTTGTTTTAAGAAAAACTCACTCAATAATACTTGTAACAAAGACTTTATTCGAGACCATAGAGATAGGTATATAGGGACCGCTATAATGGGGTCTTGCAATTAGGGAGAGAGATTGCCTCAACTCTGAACACAGCATGGGCAAGTGGCAATTTATAGACAAGGATCAGGGTGAGGATCAGTGAACAGAAAATTACTAAGAGGAAACATCAGAAATAGGGAGAATTCTGGCTAAACCAACCTAACAGAATTCTTACTGGAGACAGGCCAGGGTGATCAGACATCTCTTAGGGGATGATAAAATATGAGGAACCTGATCAGATATAAAGGATGATCAGATATTGAGGATGGGAGCTCATGCTAGACTGACTTAGCACACTGCTCTTTGCTAAAACTAGGTTTTATGAGGCAGTACACAGATGGTCCGAGGAAAGGGTTCAGAAGCCTGAGTAACATTTGGTTGAGCAAAGAATCTTTGCCAGTCTCCCTCCATGTCCCTACCCCTAGTTAAGGAAAAAAGAAACATTCTTCTTTCCTTTGAACAATATAAGTCCATTTTCTTGTCTGGTAGCCTTCTGTTCATTAGGACCAGTGGAATCATCTGCTAGGACTTGGTAGTAGAGATGTCCTGAATGGTGTGAGCCATCCTGCCTTCAATGAAGGGAGTTTAGTTTTTAAGAAAATCAAAGAAAAACAAAGTTTAATCATCCAAACAAACGCAGTTTTCGAATCTAAAGGGCCAGCCATGAAAGAAGATTTCTAGATTCTGGGCCCGAAGGCAGGCAGTGGTGATCTGACAGATTTTCTTGGCTTGCAGTCTGAATTTCATGAAGATTGTTCACACATAAGCTGTCGTGGTGACTTTTCTGAAGTTTGTATCAAGTCCTCCCGCGTCAGCTTGCAGGGTTTCAGTGATTCCAGTGATTCCAAGCCAGAAGGAAGGAGAAAATTGGAAACGTTCATTTTAAAAATCACAGCCAGATATTGAAGAAAACTAGAAGAACTTAGGATCCCATCCAGATTGCAGGTAGATAATAAAACATCAAAGGAAAGGAACAGGGCAAGAATCTAATCTGGATACACTATAGTTTTCTTTTGAAACATAATTTTTTTCCCTACAGTCACTACTATTTTTTACCTAAGATAATCAAAATAAGACTGAGCTGTTTGCAAAATAAGTTCAGTCTCACTAAACTTGGCCTGATTATTTACGTAAGTGCAGCAAGAACAGTGATTGACCATATAAGCTCCTTTGAAGTTTGCCTTGCTGGAACTTTTGATAAGGTATCTCAGATGGGACTTGTAAAAGCCTCTTGAGACTAGGAAGCCAAACCAAGGATTGCCATCAGACTTAATCTGTAACAGTTAGATTTGAGTAAATCCTTCTCTTCTCAAAATCTCTAGCATTTAAGGGTTTCTGGGACTGTCAAGAAGTGATATTCCTTACTCACTTGAGGCTGGAACCCTAAGTCAATTTTCCACGAGGGGCCTTATAAAGGGCCATACAGTCAACCTTAGTTCTTAAAAACTGTCTAGCGGTATCAGAAAATAAGATGTTTTAGTCAAAACCTTGGTAATAGAATCAATGTTTCCAATTGTGTCCTGTTACAAAAAGAAAAAAAATCTTATTTAACTTATCTTATTTAATTATATTTACATAAAAATAGAGATATTCATAAATACTTTCCAAATTTTGGAGAGATCGGGTAAGGAGATAAAATAATTGTTTCCAGTTTTGTTCATAAAACACTTTACTAAATTGTTGCAAGCGATAGATATATTGAAAGAAAAAAGTTTGCTTAAATATAAAAAACAAAATATTTAAAAACCAGTAATGTTTTACAGGAAAAGTCACTTAAAATTATCCTTATCTGTTTATTTAGTCACATGTAATGAATTACTGTTCTTCTTGATCGTGGACTAGTTGTGTTATGAACCCGTCAGTTTCTTCATCAGAGTTCAGAAATTTCTCACTCAGTCCAATAGTATGATCTTAAAATTATGAAAAACTTGTATTCCAGAGTACTTGTCAGAGTATTTCCATGAACCTCCTTGAAGAAGAAGACATTTTGAATGGTAACTGATTGCAAACACTTTTAGAGAAAAATAAAGCAATGACTGAATGGGCATGGCTAAAAATCAAATGAGAGTTTATTATGCTAAAGACACAATTCACAAAGAAATTTGATTATTTCTGTGCATACAGCATTGTAACATAACCAAAGTTATGACTGGTAACATTAGGTTTCTAAAAATCTCATGCAATTTTGGAACACATATATTAATAACATACTCATAAATATAACTTAAAGAAGGCTTAGCCTCACTTATTTGACAATGTTTCCCATATAATTTAACATAACAGATATGCATGGTTAGTTCAATCTTTCTCTTTAACAAGGTGAAAGACACATCTTTTGAACTCTTCCAGGAGTCTAACTGAAAAATTCCAAATTTAATTTAAGGTCAAAAAGACTTAATTTAAAATTTGATTTGGGAAGTTTTTCAAAAATGACAAAAGGTTTAAAGCACTTGATCAAAATAGAATAACAAGTCACTTTGAAGTAGTAATTATTCATCTAACCAATGTAATCATTAAAAGAATTCAAAAGGTAAATGCAAAAGGTTACATAGTTGTCAACAAAACTCAGCTCATTTAATATTGAGGAACCTCACTTTTCTTAAATAAAGACCTAATAAAAGATAACATGAAGTATTAGAAAAATCTTGAGGAAACACAAAATCTTTGTTCTCTATGCCAATTACTTTTAAAGTTAAGGAAAACCCATTCACATTCTCAGACCAATACTTCAAGAAAACATTGTCATTTTAACAGAGAAGATCAAATTTTGCTTCTGCATCAATGTACTATTAAAACTATTTTTCATAAAACCTTGTAAGTGAATCTATTTAATCTTAGCTTTGACCAAACAAGATAAGATTTTCACAAAACCTTATGAAAACTTTTCACAAATTCCATGATCGACATGCAGTAAGCAATTAATTAGTTAATTCATTTTTGCAGTGTGTTCTGCCCTTAAATATCTAGTATAGACAACACAAACCTGTCTGATCAGAAAATCCAGGCAAAAATATGTCTGTGTTACATTTAATGCTGCAATTCTGAAGACATGTCTAATGTCATCTTATTAACAATTCTTAAAGTAGCTTTTATTTGCCAAAGATTATCTCAGATCACATGACCTTTAAAAAATTGGGGGCAATTTCTCTTTTTCTGAGAATTTTGTGAATACATCATTATTTGAACACTTATTCACCCCTAAGCCAATTTGGGTATTCTGATTTGGTAATACCTTTGGAGATAGAAAAATATCATGTATACATAACATACAAATGTAGCTATATACATGTACACATACACAAACATACAAAAGATGCAACCAGATTTTATGACTTTTCACTCAACAAATTTTAGTCATGTAGCAGTAAAACAGATTAAGAAAAACTCACTGGCTTATCTCCACTCTAAGATTTTAGCCCAATTGTGTTTCTGATGGAAATGGAACAAGTTAAATTTACCTTCTCAATAAGGGCAAAGCTTTTTACCGGTATTTTTGGAGAAAGCTTTTGAGATTTTTTTTTTTTTTTGAGTCAGAATCTCACTCTGTCGCCTAGACCAGAGTGCAGTGGCCACTCCTGGCCACCGCAGCCTCGACATGCTGGGCTCCGGCGACCCTGCCACCTCAGCCTTCCAGGTAGCTGGAACTACAGGTGCGCGCTACCACACCTGGCTAATTTTTGATTTACTGTGGAGATGAGGTTTCGCCAAGTGGCCGGTCTCGAACCCACGGACTCAGGCAATTCACTCACCTCAGCCTCCCAAAGCACGGGATTACAGGCTGAGTCACGGAGCCCTGCTGAGATTTTTTTTACTTACATTGAAACAGTTGGCCTCAGCCTGTCCATTTCTTCCTATATCTTACCCAACCTAGACCACTAATCATGAACACCTATATTCACCCTGCAGTCCCTTTATCGTCAAGTTCTTCTCCGCACCTCCACAAAGAGCTTCCCTTTGATACACCTCGGGCCTAGAGATACTTATCATAGTGTGGCCCACCCTGGAAGTGCCTTTGAGACTGTGGTGGTTAATATTAATGTATGAATTTGGCAAAGTCAGAGATATTTGGTTAAACATTATTGAGTGTGTCTGTGAGACTGTTTCTCGATGAAATTAAAATTTGAATCAGTAAACTGAGTAAAGCAGATTGACTTCCCAAATGTGAATAGGACTCAACCAAGGCCTGCGTAGAACAAAAGGCAATGTAAGGGAGAATTAAGACTCTTCTAGCCGGGCTCGGTGGCTCAGCCTGTAATCCCACGCTTTTGGGAGGCTGAGGTAGTGGGTTGCCTGAGCCTGAGGGTTTGAGACCCGCCTGGGCAACTTGACCAGACCTCATCTCTACAGTAAATCTGAAACTAGTCGGGCGTGGTAGCACATGACTGTAGTTCCAGTTACTTGGAAGGCTGAGGCAGAAGGATCACCAGAGCCCAGCAGGTCGAGGCTGCGGTGCCTGGGAGCAGCCACTACCCTCCAGTCTGGGCGACAGAGTGAGACTCCAACTCAAAAAAAAAAAAGACTCTTCTATCTAGCTGTCTTCTAGCTGGGAAACTGGTCTCTTCCTGTCTTTGGGCTTAGACCTGGACTAGAACTTATACCATTGACTCCCCTGGTTCTCAGATCTTCAGACTCAAACTGGAACTATACCATTGACTCTCCTGAGTCTGTAGTTTGCCAACTATAGATCTTGAGACATCTTAACCCCCATAACTATGTGAGCCAATTTCTTATTCTTTCTGTCTTTCTCAATAGATAGGTTAGATAGACAGACAGATAAGACAGACAAACAGATAGATAGATGACTGTGTCACGATTTGTGGAAGAAACGTCCTCAGCTGTGGCAAACAGGTGACTGGTTCTTCCACCATGATAGTGCACTTGTCCACACCTCCCTGAGTATTCAGCAGTTTTGGATCAAAAAGAGCATGACACCCATGTCCCACCCTCCCTGTTTACCCAATCTCACCCCAAGTGACTATTTTTGTTTCCCCAGATGAAAAAAGCCCTCGGAGAGAAACATTTTGCCAATGTGGGAAAAGGTAAAACAAAAAACGGCAGAAGGACCGAAAGGGATCAAAATGGATGAGTTCAAAAACTGTTCTGAGCAGTGGAAAAAGCATCTCTAAAGGTGCATGCATCAAACAGAGGGTACTTTGAAGGTGACTGAGGTTTAGACATGTAAGAATAAAGATACAATTTTTTATAAATAAATTCCATTTTGGGGAGTCCCCCTTTGTATATCCCATTGGTTCTATTTTTTGGAGTACTCAGACTACAGGACCATCAGGATGGGGACTTCCATGGTTCTAGAACTGGAGCATTGCCTAAAAGCAAGGGATGAAGGAGACAAAAATATGCCACCCCAAAATATGTCTCTTTGGCATAAGGGTTTTTTAAAGAAGATACAGACAAAAGAGAAGCTCCAAAAACAGAATAGAAGGTATCCTTTTGTAAAGGAAATTTACCTCTATAAAGGAAATCTCCATTTGTAAGAGTGTCTCTCTCTTTGTACCAGGAAAAGAAAGATGGTTCTAAAACCTTAGCCATTCTTATCAATGAAGAAGGTACTGACCAAAATCTTCAAATACAAACTTTACTCTTGTTCACTATTTTTTTCCTGAATGCCTCACGACCGGCATTCCCCTTACCCTTTTTTCTTTGTTTAGTGGACAGTAGTTTATAAGTCTGAATCCCAAGCCACCTCTTTGAGATTTACTCATTTTTCTGGGTATCTCCCAGGTATGCATGAGGTATACTTGTTACTGAATTTCTATTTGTTTTTCTCTTGTTAATCTGTTTTGTTATAAGGGTCCACCCCATCTAAGAACTATGAATGGTAGAGAGAACTACCTCTCCTCCCCTACAGGGAGGCATGTCAACTGGCTTTTGGACTCTGACCTAGGGCAGGGCATGGTCAGAGGGAGTGAAACAGAAGTGTGGGAGAGGGGTGGTCTGCTCTTGGTGTCTTAGGAGATTTTCTGATCTCACTCATGTCTAGGATAAAGGAGAGAAAAGTCTTCTCCATCCCAGGTTTGGCTCAAAGAAACACTCGTGAAGATGTTGTAGCAACCAATCTTATAATATCATCTAAACTTCTCCCAATTTATTTCCACTTCCCATCACCATAATAACACATAATTTCCAAGGATCGGAGCCAACAAAGAGGAAGGAAGCCCGTGGGGCTTGCCTTTTAAGGGCTTTGTCATCTGCTGGGACATGCCAGGGTCTACAATTAAATCTTGCTCTCCTACTGTCCAGCGTCTTCTGTTTTCCTTAGGGCTAAGGTCCGCATGGCAAAATTCCTAATTACATTGACATATATTTTAGACAGGGAGACAATCAGTGATCTAAACAGTGGTTCGCAGACTTTAAGATTTCAGCAACGAGTACTTTTTAATTGTAAGTTAATTTGAGATCATAATTTCACTTTTTTTTAAGTCAATTGAATAGCAAAAATACAGAAACTGCATAATATCAATGTAAAGGAGACTTCTTTAAATGAAATAAACTCAGCTTTATGAAAAACTCACTGCATTTTTTTTATTTTTAACATTTGCCTTAGACCAGGGAAAACTTAATCCCTTTTTAAATTTTTTTCCACATAGACCAAAATTTGGAAATTGCTTCTTTAAAGCACATAAAGGGAAAAAATTAAAAAGCCATCATGTTAACACAGAGGCATCCCAGTTCCCAGATTCGTGGGGTGAAGAGGGTTGGGGGTATACAGAGGAAAGAAGTCGATTTGAGAGGCTCGCCTTCCGGCAGGGCTCCCTCCAATTCTATTTGAATGGCCGCCTTCCGTGGCTCAGAACAGCCTTTGACACCAACAGGGGCCCCTTCTTTTTCCTAGACTGTTCACTCCTCTGTAGTGACAAGTGTTTTGGCTTGGTCCGGTGTTTTCTTCTCCTTTCCCAAGCCAGGACTAGGGTGAGCTTATCTTACACCTTTCCCCAACAAGACCACACCTCCCCAAGCAAATGCCTTTGCTGTCCATGTGGGTGCTATGCTCACCTCCCTGGCATCTCTGACTTTCCTCCTATCATTCTCCCATCTGGAATTTCCCCACCTTCCCAGATGCTTTGGAGGATCCCAGGCTGGGGGTCCTCCCCAGGAAACTCCTTGCCCTCTGAGTGCCTATAACCCGCCTAGCCCCACTGGATTCTCAGTGACCTCCTGTCATTCCTGAATCCATCACAAGCATGTTCACTGGGCGAGAGATAACACCTGCATCGTTCGTTGTCATAGATGTGTCAGCTTTCCATTCTCTAGAAGAAAGAGTATGCGGCTTGCAGTGAGGAGGAGGAGATCTTATCCAACCCCGGGCTCCATTCCCCTCCCGGTGGAGGACTTGGTCCAGAACTGAGCATGAACTAGTTCTCAGACAAGAGCTAGTGAGCCGAAGCCTCAGACTAGATCATAGCTCAGACTTCTGCACACGGTGGGGCGAACCAGATGGGGATCGCCTGGCTGTCCTGCCTTACCCTGCTGGGAGGCTGCTTGGTTATTTTAATCCAAGTCCCTCCCTAGTGCATTTGTTCTGCAAACTCTCTGGTCACACTCCAAGCCACTGCCTTTGCTGCGCTGTCTGTAAACATGACAGTCTCGGGGCTATATTAAGATTTTATGAGTCTGTAAAACAGATTAAGAGATTCAGTGTGAAATTCTTCTGCGTTTTAAAAATTCCTCTTTCCCCTCGGCTTCCATCAGTCTTACCAACCCTGGCCCCTTCGGCTTCCTGTCCTGCCTGGGGACTGGTGCTCTGTGATTTGCAAGTCAAAGATATGCTGCTTTGTCAGAACTTGCGGAGAGGAGTTCTCCTCCCTTTCCATCCAGTTACTATTGGATCGGGTTACCGACCCCATTTTTCCTGGCACATGGGCATAGAAGGGGCTTTCTAAATGATGTGTCTTTCCTTTTCCCATACAAGCATGGCCCAAGATATAAGCTACTCAAGTGAAAATGTGAGAGGTGACCCACTGACTTGACTTTGCCCGTGATGTTCCCAGTTTTGGCACTGAAAGTTCCATGTCCAGAAACCCCTCATTGCGGGGCAGACCAAGACAGTTCATTGCCCTGGACTGAGGGCTTTTTGCAGATCCACCAAACGTTAGAGCTGGAAGAGTCCTCTGAACACTGGATCCGGGGACTTTCAAATGACTTAGAGCTCAGAATTCCCATTTTATTTTCTTCTTTTTTTTTTTTTTGAGTTGGAGTCTCATTCTGTCGCCCAGACTGGAGTGCAGTGGCCGCTCCTGGCCACCACAGCCTCGACCTGCTGGGCTCCGGCGATCCTTCCACCTCAGCCTTCGGAGTAGCCGGAATTACAGGCACAAGGCCTGGCTGATTTCTTTTATTTATTGCAGAAATGAGGTCTCTCCAAGTTGCCCAGGTGGGTCTCAAACCCGTGGGCTCAGGCAATCCACTCACCTCAGCCTCCCAAAGCGTGGGATTACAGGCTGAGCCACCGAGCCCGGTCAGAATTCCATTTTCAAATGAAATGTTATAAATAAGCAAACAGATAGAACCAGAACACCTCTAGTAGACAAGAGGCCAGGAACCTGCAGGGAGAATAAGACCCTGACCTGGGACACGGGATCCTCTGTCATCAGACTGTCACCTAACCCCCAAGATGAAGGCTCCAACTCACTCCAAACCAAAGCTCTGGGAGAAACTTTGCAGTAACTTGGATGATAACAGATGAGAAACTACAGCCCCGGGGAAATACGACTTTAGGGCTCAAACTAGAACCTTCATCCTTAATTTCCCAAAGAGACAACCAGATGCAGTTGCCCATGTCCTCTGTCAGTGACCCCTTCCTCCTTTCACACATTTGCTTTCTAAATTTGGGGAAATCTCATGGGCTTCAAACCCAGCCTCAGTGACACCTAAAACCCTCACACACACACGTGCATGTGGGCATGCACACGGAACTGGGTTTGGAGGCCTGGTGCTGTTATCACCAACTTATAGCTGAGAGATGGATGCTCAGAGTGAGGGTTTGAGGGTGGAGTCCAGAATGGGAGTCGCTTTGTTTTGGAGCCAGACGAGTCCCAGGCCTCTGATCTCAGGGCTCTTTCTCACACACATTCTTTCTCACATCCCCCCAATCTCCCAAGGGAATAATCATACCGATCTGGGCCATGGCAATTTGAGGGAGGCCAGCCACCCACTAATCATGGATTCTGACCTTCATGGCTGGGTTTGAACAAATGTAAAGCAATGCGGGGAAGGGGGATGTGATTCAGGGGTCTATGCTGGGTCTTCCAAGCGCTGCATTTCTGAGATTAACACCGACTTTCTAGAAAGACCCTGGGTATTTACGCTTCTGCTCAAAAGCCTGGTACCCAAAGCCTTACATTCTCACCAAACACAACCTCAGCATCATGGATGGGGTCTGTTCTGGCACATCAGCAGTGGTCAGGTGCCCAGCTTGCCCTGAATCTGGAAATTTCTGCACTCAGAAACCTGAGTTCCATTTCTGATAAGGAACCCTATTTCGGTGCTCAGAGTTTGGGAGGAGAGAGAAGACCCACCCATCTGGTGATGCTGGTACTCCAGCCAAGAAACCCACCAGCCCCTGCGAGGACCCGCCCCGCAAGGGTCGTGGGAAGTGTTGAAGGAGAGACGGACAGGCGAACGACAATTATATACCGGACACCTGCTTTTTGAACAGATGACAATTTAATGCTAGTTAACACAGAGCTTTTATACCATTTTTGAAGGGGCAAGACAAAGAAAACTCTTTCACATCCATATCTTCTTAAAGTTACCAGCTAGTGGTCTTAGTAGCGAACAAACCAAGATTCCCAATGGCTTTAGTAGCAAACAAACCAAGATTCTCATAGGCATTTAGACAACGTCTTATTCATAAAGCCAACAATGACACTCTCAGTCCAATGTCCCAAATTACAAATGTTTCAAGAAAGTTTCTTTAAGTGTATATTTCTTTATGTGTCAGGAATATTTTCATTTTAGGCTCTTATGTTTTTTAGAGTTTTGTGATTGCCTCCCTTGTCCAGATGTCCTCGTTACTTTTTTCTTATTTTGCAGTGTTTGTTTCTAAAGAGAACTTAAAAGAAGCTTTTAGTAATGTTTCCCAGGCCCCTCGAGGTTACTTTTTGTTTTAGCTGATTTGTTATAAAGGTGTCTGATTATTATATTCTGAGTTTAGTGAAAACCTACTCTATAAATGTTAACTTAGAGTTATAAGTTTATAGTTTTAACTATAGAATTAAGTCTTAACATTAACCTTTATCCTAAGTTAGTGAAAACAGTGTTATAAATCACCTACAACTCCTAGATAAGTGTTAGAACTTATAATGAATTCATAATAAATTTACTATAAACTTGTGCTTGTAAAAATCCTTTTGTTTAAACACTAAACTGCATAATTCTAAATCAAATAAGGAGTGGACACACTTATATCATTTATTACTTAAGCAATATCGAGTAACTTATAACCAAGTGAAAGAAAGCGTTCTTGATGTGCTTCAGAGTTTAACCCTTGCATATGTTAGAAAAGGCCAAGTGGCATAGTGGGAAAGATGGAAAAATAAACCATGACATTTCCAGGTTAGCTGTGATTCTTCGCATAAACATGCCATCTTTTTCTTCCACGACTGCACAGAATTTCTTCAGCTGTATCAACAGCAAAGACGGAAGACAGAAGGGCCTCAGCTGCCCAGACTCGCTTTGCGGCTGGGGGTCCTCAGCGCACCTGGACTTTGTCATCAGGTGGGCCTCCAAGGCTGGCTTCCAACAAGCCCCGGAGGAGGGGGTCTGGGGTGGGCGAGCTCTCCGGCAAGATCAGGTTTCCATGGAAACATGGATCCAGGGCTGGAAACGTTTTCCCAGTCCACTCTGAACCACTGCCCGGCTCACAGTCCATTTTCACCTGGGAGCGTGTCCTCCCCACCAGGCTGGACTGGCAGACGATGGCTCGCTGTGCAACGTGCTCAGTGCCTAGTCTTTAGGGCCACGATCCTTGTGTTCTCCACTCTGACCAACCAAATGGGCAGGAGCCCAATCAGGAAACGAAGCAGAGTCCCAGAACCTTCAGTTTTTGCCAGTGTCACCCAGCGAGTTCATGGGGAGGTACAGCTCCAACTCCAGCCAGCGCTCTGGGTCCTGCACCTCAGATGGCATCTGCAGTCTTGCTCTGGTCCCTCTCCTCCCCAGCAGCAGGCACCTCCAACCTCCACTACTGCCAAAGGATCATTCTAGTGCTTGGCCACTTGCAGGGAAATCAGCCCCAAAATAAGAGTCAGCAACAGGACGGAGGACCCAGGGGTCAAGGATAGAGCACAGGAGGCCCTGCCAGGGGCTGGCAACCTGCACAAGTCTCTCCCCCACAGGTCTGTTTCCTCCTCTGTGGACGGACAGACCAAATCGCTCCCAGTTCTACCCTCCCAGCCATCTTTTTGTCATTAATATTCCAACTGATTACATGAGTCGGAGGAAACCAAACCAAATGTGGATGATGAAAACAAAAAGGGTTTGCGCTGGAATTCATACAATGAACACACCCTAAGATCATTCCAGAATGAAAAGCCTTTTGAAATATGGTCAGCCGCAGCAGAGGCCAACCCATGCTGTTGTAGCAAAGAGGGGAAAACACGAGCTGCTTCCAGTGGCCTTTGCTGGAAAGACAGGCCTGCCTAGGACGGGTGGGGTGAGGTGCAGTCAGGCCCGCACAGAACCCTGGGAGCAAACCCTGGGCTGGGGGATGATACCCCACAAAGGAGCCTGGTACAGTAAAGCGCTCAGGGTCCAGTTTCCTGGACTGTGACCCAACTGGAGGACATGTCTGCCTCCGGATCTCTACCTTCCACCCGCCATGCCCCCACTCCCTGCCCACTGCCTGCACCAGGCGGTCAGAGACAGCAGTGAGAGGGGCATTGTGGCTCCCGGGAGCTCTCGGCAATCTTGCATATCTCTGGGGGCTTCTGGAATGATCCGGACTTGTATATAGTTTCAGGGTTCTCTTACTTTTCCAAACTCTGGGACTGAAACTCAACCTCTAAGCATTTAAAAGAAACAACAGGAAAGCTCAACCCTCTTCTACAGTGCATTTGGGGCAAGCGTTTCACAGTTTAAAATCTCCTCCCAAGAAAATGCCATGTACTGTGCTGGAGGAAGAAGCCATTGGACCCAGGAAGGGCCCAGTGTTGCTTACTCTGTCCTGGGCCGGCAAAGCTCAGGCCCACGCTGGCTTCTGATTCGTTAGCAGGTCAGCCCGGCCCCAGCGGTTCCTCCCCTCCTTGGCAGACCAATGTCCACTCTCTGGCTCTCTCCCTCACACAGATTACATACTAGGCTTTCTCCTAAGCACTTCTCAAATATTAACCCATTCAGGCCCATTTTTACAGATGACAACACTACGGTGCTGACCAGGCACAGCGGCTCACGCCTGTAATTCCAGCACTCTAGAAGGCCAAGGCGAGAGGATTATTTGAGCCCAAGAGTCCGAGACCAGCCTCGGCAACATAGTGGGACCCCCCTCTTGTCGCTAAAAATAAAAATAAAAGAATTAGCTAGGAGTAGTGGCTGCACCTGTAGTCCCAGTTAGACTAAGATGGGAAGATCAGCTGAGCCCAGGAGGTCAAGGCTGTGGGAAGCATGATCGTGCCACTACACTCCAGCCTCGGCAACAGAGTGAGACCCTGACTCAACAACACAACCAAAGAAAAAACTAAGGTGTAGAGAACCCACATCACACTGCTGCAAATGGTAGAGCCAGGAGTTGAGGCTAAGGTGTCTAGGTAGGATCAGGGACTTCAGGAGGCGACAGCAGGGCCAGGGATAGCTCAGGGTTGCCCCGTGGGCCCAATAGGCCTAGAGCCGGTTAGGAACCACAGACGCTATGGTGACCAAGTGAGCTGACCTTGAATGGTAACAGGGAGGAGAGAGGGAAGGAGCAGACCCTCCCACCCACAGTCACAGACCCCAAGAGACAGCTCGGCCAGGACCAGCTACTGGAACACGACAGGGCCCTGGAGGCAGGAAAGGGGAAACCGGAGGACTTGGCTAGGAACTCCAGAGACTGCCTCGCTGATAAGGAGAAAATTGGGTCCTGGCAGGGACCACCAGGGAGCGGAGCTTTGGAGGAAGTCAGGACGCAGGCATCCTTGGGTTCTGGAAGGCTATGGGTCTTGGTGGAACAAGCCCTTTCCAGCACATTCCCAGGGCCAGTCTGCCCTCTGCTGGCCCTGCTAGGGACCAAATGCAGAATCAGCCTCCTTGGACAAAGGTGGTCCTTGGGCGGTTCTCAGATGCCCCTCCTAAGTCTACGCTCATAAACTGGAAGCGATAATTCACAAAGTCAGTAATAGGTGGGCCACCCGTATACTTGCCGTCTATTCTAACCACATATTCGAACTGAAGACTTTTAGCTTATGCTCTGCCTGGCCATGAAGTCACTTACATGAATTACATAAAATGTGTTTGTGGCATATTTTTGACACTGCTGGGGGCAGGGGTAAAAGCGCTAGACTCCAGGTCACCCCAGCCCAAAATTGGGGCCCGTTCAAGTTTACACGCAAAATAAGGGTGAGGCTCTGCTTTAGAAATTAGATCCCCTCATCGTGCTGGCAGCTAATGGTTAATCAGGGAACTTGAGGTGCTCAGGTCCTGAGACAGAGGCTGGGTCATTTGGAATTTGACATCAAGACCTCAGTGCCTAAGATATTTGACTCAGGGCTTAACTGACCCAACAATTAAGAACTGGGAGTTTCAATCCTTTTAAATAAAGCCTATTGCTTGTTGGCCGGGCTCGGTGGCTCAACCAGTAATCCCAGCACTTTGGGAGGCCGAGGCGAGTGGATTGTCTGAGCCCACGGGTTTGAGACCCACCTGAGCAACTTGATGAGATCTCGTCTCTACAATAAATCAAAAAATTAGCTGGGCGTGGTAGCGCACGCCTGTAGTTCTGGCTACTTGGAAGGCTGAGGCGGAAGGATGCCACTGCACTCCAGTCTGGGCAACAGGGTAAGGTTCCGACTCAAAAAAAAAAAAAAAAGAAAGAAAAGAAAAGCCTATTGCTTGTTTAACTGAGAGATGTTTTTCCCCTCTACTAATTTCATTAAGTCTGACTAGTTACTGTTTAAAGCTCTTCAGCAGTTACCATAAAACACACTCTCTGATCCCACAGGACAGTGGCAGAGAATCAGAAGTCCAGCTGATTTGCATCTTTTAATAACCCAAACTTAATCACTAATAAAAGCATGGCCTCCAGCCAGACTGGCTTCCAGTCAGCTGGAATATTTGAATATTTGCAGCAGAATAATAATAATATTTGAATATTTGCAGCAGAATATATAATTTTGTTTTCACTTGGCCAGCTCCCTCCCACGATGGACTGGCATCCATCACAAAGATGAACTTCACAGGCCACAAAGCAGGTGGCCCACAGGTATTATTTTTTCTATTACAACATAACTTGAGAGCCAAGCCCCCATTTGCTGAATAAACGTCACTTCCAGGCACGCCTTGGTGACTCTTTCCGTTCTCATCTCCAAGTGCGCTCTCTCCTTCCATGGTCTCACCCACTTACAATTGCCTCCAGTTTCTCTCCGTCAACCAGACCTCCCCTGAGCTCCAGACTCATGCAGCTGAAACAGAAACACCATGTCCACCCACACTGCTCCTTTGCTGTCTCCATTACTCACACCCAAACTGAGGCGTCACTCAAGTCCTCTTCCCTTCACTCCTAAATCAATCCTCCATATGACCTCTGGGGTCCTCTTCCCCTAGAGACCCCAAATGTGATCCTTTCCACCATCACCACTGCCCACAGCCTGATCCATGCACCGCAGTCTCTTATCCGGATGATTCCAGAGCTGCACTGTCTATGTGTGGCCTCCATGCCCATGTTGCTATTTAAATTTCAATTAAGAACATAAAGTGACAACCCCATTGTAAAATGGGCAAAAGATATGAACAGACACTTCACAAAGGAAGACATCCGAGCAGCCAACAGACACATGAAGAAATGTTCAACCTCACTAATCATCAGGGAGATGCAAATCAATACCACACTGAGATACCACCTAACTCCAGTCAGAATGGCAATTATCAACAACTCAAAAAATAACAGCTGCTGGAGAAGGTGTGGCGAAAAGGCAACACTTCTACACTGTTGGTGGGAGTGTAAACTAGTGCAACCTCTGTGGCGAGCAGTGCAAGCAGTGTGGCGATTCCTAAAAGCTCTAAATATCAATCCCCCATATGACCCCACAATCCCCCTACTGGGAATATACCCTGAAGAGCTCAAATCTCTCCATAAAAAAGATATCTGCACACGTATGTTTATTGCAGCATTGTTCACAATAGCAAGAACATGGAAGCAATCATGCTGCCCATCAAAAGAGGACTGGATTTTAAAAATGTGGTACATATACACGATGGAATACTATGCAGCCATAAAAA
>NW_007067466.1:731400-732151 GCF_000164805.1 Carlito syrichta
CACCTCTTATCAACAGAGTGCCTGAATGAAACGTATTTGTATACCTAACCCTTAACTGTACCCCACAACATCATAATAAAAAATACTGTTTAAAAAAAGAAAAGAAAAGAAAGTGAAATTTGAAATCGAGTTTCTCAGACACACTAGCCAGATTCCCACAGGCATCCCATGGCCACTGCACTGGCAGCACCACTGCTGGACAGCCCGCTCCAAGATCTCTCAGGGAATGAAAGGAATGAGGACCCCTCCCATCACGTGTATCCCCTCCCCAAACTCCAGTCCACCTGCCCACGGCAGGCAGAGGACTCTTTCTGAGCATGACTCACCTTCAACCCCCCATTGCCTGCTCTGGTGACAAGAAAAAAATGCAAATTCCTTCTGTGGTTGGCCGGGCTGCACGTTCAGCCAAACTTCAGCAAATATCTGTTGAGCACAAACTATGGGCAAGGCAATTGTGATGGGGAATCCAGGGAGCAGAGTCAAAACTCCTCGTCTCCATCGAGCAGCTGGGCACGATGCCTGAAATCCTAGCACTTTGGGAGGCTGAAGCAGGAGGATTGCTTGAACCCAGGAGTTTGAGACCAGTCTGGGCAACAACAAAAAATTTTTAAAAATTATCCAGGCTAGCCAAGCTCGGTGGCTCAGCCTGTCATCCCGTGCCTTTGGGAGGCTGAGGTGAGTGGATTGCCTGAGCCCGCGGGTTCGAGACCCGCCTGGGCAGCGAGACCTCCTCTCTACAATAAATCACCAA
>NW_007067466.1:732373-760580 GCF_000164805.1 Carlito syrichta
CCAACTCAAAAAAAAAAAAAAAAATTATCCAGGCATGATGGCGTGTGCCTGTAGTCACAACTACTCGGGAGTTTAATGTAGGAGGATGACTTGAGACCAGGAGCCGGAGCCCACTTTGAGCTGTGTGTCACCCACCCTGGGTGACAAAGTGAAACATGCCTCAAAAACAAAAGCACAAACGAAACCTTCCTTGCCTTCATAGAGCTGTTTAGGGGAACGGAAAGAGACAATAAACACATTTAATATGTATGTGATTATTTTCTTTCTTTCTTTTTTTTTTTTGAGTTGGAGTCTCACTCTGTCACCCAGACTGGAGTGCAGTGGCCGCTCCTGGCCACCGCAGCCTCGACCTGCTGGGCTCAGGTGATCCTTCCACCTCAGCCTTCCAAGTAGCTGAAACTACAGGCGTGTGCTACCACGCCTGGCTCATTTTTGATTTATTGTAGAGATGAGGTCTCGCCAAGTTGCCCAGGCGGATCTCGAACTCGCGGGCTCAGGCAAACCACTCACCTCAGCCTCCCAAAGGCCTGGGATTACAGGCTGAGACACCGAGCACGGCAGATTATTTTCTAAATGATTAAAAGTTCTATTAAAAAGTAGGGCAGAGTAAGAGAAACTGGAAAGCAAGGGGAGGAGGATGAGGTGGCCTCATTGCCACGGTGACAGGTGAGCCTTCCAGGTGGGAGATCCATCAGCAGGGAGGTCCTGAGGTGGGAGCAAGCCTGGGTATGCAAGAAACAGGGGACTTGGAAGGCTGAGAAGAAGGAAAAGTGGAAGAGGATAGGTCATGCAGGTCTTTGGAGGGTCCCAGGAAGGACCAGTGGGGAGTCACAACAGAGTGTGAGCCGAGCTGCAGCCCCCCACCCCCAGCTCTGATTCAGAAGGCTCCCTGGGGCTGGATGGGGTGGGTGTGGGGAGGACAGAAAGCCCGGAGTCAACTATGGGGAGGTGGACGGTGATGTGGATTTGGGTGGGCAGTGGTGGGGGTGGTCAGAGGTGGTTGGAGGATCCCGGAGGGGTGGGATGTGGGGTGGGGGAGCAGAGCCTCATGGCTCCGGGCTCCTTGGGGCTTGAGCCTTGGGAAGGACGGAGCCTCCGTCCTTGAGCGAGAGGGCAGTGGATAGGCAGATGTGCTTGAAGGAGTAGGGGGTGTTCCCAAGACACCCAAGGGAAGGGGCAAGCGGGGGCGGGGTCTGCTGATCTTGGGGTGTGAGCTGACCGTCCTAAAGTTGGCTTCTGCTCTCCTCTCTCCTTCCTATCTCTCCCTCCATCCTTCTCACACCTCCCTTTCCAACACAACCCTTCCTTTCTCACTTCCTGCCTGAGAGCTTCATGTGAAAAAAAAAGCAGGGAGAGCCCTAGAAACCAACTCTACCAGCTCATATGTGTTTGTTTGTTTGTTTTTGAGTTGGAGTCTCCCTCTGTCACCCAGACTGGAGTGCAGCGGCCGCTCCCGGCCACCGCAGCCTCGACCTGCTGGGCTCCCGCGATCCTTCCGCCTCAGCCTTCCAAGTAGCCAGAATTACAGGTGCGCGCTACCACACCTGGCTGATTTTTTGATTTATGGTAGAGATGAGGTCTCGCTGCCCAGGCGGGTCTCGAACCCACGGGCTCAGGCAGTCCACTCACCTCAGCCTCCCAAAGGCGCAGGATGACAGGCTGAGCCACCGAGCCCGGCTCCTATGTGTTTTTAAAATCAGGATGCCGGTGATGAGGGGTGGACTATGAATTTTACTTACGAAGGAGAAATGACTTTGACACTTCCAATTTAAGCAATGGAGCCATTCAAAAGGGACACAAGTGAAAGTCCCCAGAGGAAACACCTCCTGCCCTGACTCCTGAGTCAGTCCCACAAATCATCTGAGGTTGGCAGCAACACGCTGAAAAGGGCGGCTGTGCAGAAAAGGCACAGTGGAAACGCACTGACATTTATGGGGGGGACGACTTTCCCTTTGGTTCTGAGTTCCAGAGGCTGAACCCCTGCGCACCCCTCCAGAGCAGAAGGCACACACTAGGTCTTTGTGTGCCATCAGTGTATGTGTTTTTTTTTTTCCTTTTCTTTTTTCATATTTCTTTTTTTTTTCTGCTAGGGGAGGGAGGGCCATGCCTCCTCAACAAGGGTACCTGCATGATCAATGTTTATATACCTAACCCTGAAACGTACCCCACATCTTTATAATAAAAATAAAATTAAAAAATCCGTGTGTGTTTCGATGAATGCCGTCTGATTCTCGGCCCAGGAAGCCTCAGTCAATTCCAGGGGAGGGGCAGAGGGGTGCCTTCTGTACCCCACCCCCACCCAGCCCCACAGCTGGTCGCAGCAGAGCCACCTTGATGAGGACAGGGGCTCGGGTGGGTTGCGAAAGGCTGCCCCGCCGTCGGTTGCCACCAGGAGATATCTTGGCTGCCGCCGGGCCCTCGTCCCTTGTCCCTGCGGTTCTACCAGGGATGGGGATGGGAGATGGTAGACAGGCCACAAGACAGGAGAGCTCTCCTTGTGATTTTCAGGAACCAGTCTGGTGAGCTGACAGTGCTGGGGCAGGGAATCCAGACCACAGAGGGGACCATGGCAAGGCTTTCCAGCTCAGCCTGTATCCTCACCCACCCGACCAGCTAGGGTGACTAGGACTGGGGGGTTGGCTTCTGGAATGCAAGGCTTACAGTCCTGAAATCATGGTAAACCAGGACACATTGGTTACTCTAAGGCCAACCCAGTCACCCCAACTTTATGAACCCCTACAGAATGTAGATCTCCTCAGAAAACAATCACCTTAATTCTCTCTCTTTCCTGAAGACTCTGGAGCTTTTATTTAACTTGTTCACTCTTTGGGTGGCTGTACATGGATTTGGCATACTCTATTGGGGCAGGAACGTGCTTTAGACTCTTGCAAGCCCAGAATTGCTTCGGGATTCCTAATTTAGGACCAGCGGTGCTCCGATCTAGCTGTGGGCACCAGCTCCATTCTGCTCCTTGAAGTACAAAGTCGCTTAGAGGGTGGAGGACACTGAGGCCTGGTACCTTCTGGTTTGGGGCAAGCTCTGAACTGTGCTTCTCTTGAGTACACCAAGCCTTGTTATTCTTCACAGACTTTTTAGTTTCCTTTTGTTTCTGGCCCCTTTGCTGATACTTGCGGTGAAGCTGACATGCTTAGTTTGTGAGCCCACGTTTCCTGCTGGAGTTTGCCTTGTGGATCCTACCTCCAGCCCTGGAAGGAGGTCTGCTCCTTGCCATCTGAGTTTGCCTTCATTAGGAAGGATGCCGATGACGGAGAGAAAAATGGCATATCTGAATCTTCTGTTTATTCCTGGACTGTGGCTCTTGAAGTTAAAAGCCAGGAATTTGTTTGTGACTTTGCACCCAGGCAAGTTGTTTTATTTGTGACTTCCACCCAGCAATCCAGCCAAAGGGTTTTGTGGAGCTGGAAGGAGCCCACTAGTTAATTTTTCACATGTCACCCTACTGGGTTGGCACGGGTGGGTTCTGACCTGTCTGCCTTCCTGGCTAATTGGACGGCTCATGTGCCTTCTCTTCCCTATAATAGACCAAATGCATCCATGCTCTATTCCTCACCATTCCTGTACCATGAGACTTCTATCTACTGTGGCTGTGGCATTCTGCCCCATTCCTTGACCCCACATGACTTGCTGTGGCAATGGGATGTTAGCAAATGTGACTCAAAATGAGGCTAGAAAAGCATGTGCCCTTTTCCCTCACTTTCTTGCTCCTCATCCTCTGCCATGAGAATAGCCCAAGGCAGCCTGCTGGAAGGTGTCATGTGGAACAGAGCCACTTACTCCGGTCATTCCAGAAGCATCCATCCTAGATCAGTCAAACTGTGGTGAACCAGCAGACACAAGGGTGAGCCCAGCTAAGGCCAGAAGAATCGCCCTGCAGAGCCCAGCCTACATTGCCAACCCACAGACTTGTGAGTCAGTATTAATAGTGTAACATGGTTAGTAGGGTGACATTGGGGTTTTGTGGCTGTTAGTCACATTGTTGCGGCAGTGGATGATGGATTCGTTCTCACTCCACGCAGCTGCCAGGGGAAGCTTTCAGCTTCTTTGATGACCCAGAACCCAGCATGGTTCTAGGTGCAGTTCAAGGCAGAAGGTGCCAGTGGAAGGAGACTGTTGTCAGGCAGACCACAGTGTGGACTCATGGTCTGCAACTCATAAGCAATGTAACTGTTGGGGGTTAATGAGTGCTTCCATTATTCAATTGTCTCACCTTTAAAATGAAGACACTACTGATATCACTACTCCCAATGCTACGGTTTGGATATTTGACCTCTCCAAATCTCATGTTGCAATCTGATCCCCAAAGTTGGAGGCAGGGCCTGGTGAAAGGAGTTAGAGTCATGGAAGCATGACCCCTCAAGAATGACTTGGTGCCACCTTCATAGTAATGAATGAATTCTGGCTCTATTAGTTTCCATGAAAACTGGCTGTTTTTAAAAATCCTGGTAGGTACCTCCTTCCCTCCTCTTTTTCTTTCTCTCTCCCTTCATGTGCACAAGCCAGCTCCTCTTCCCCTTCCACCATGAACAGAAAGAAGTAGCCTGAGGCCCTCACCAGAAGAAGATATTGGTGCCATGTTTCTTCTACAGTAGGGGTATCCAACTGTTTGGCTTCCCTGGGTCACGTCGAGTGAAGAGGAATTGTCTTGGGCTGCACATAAATTATATAATATAGTGTATATACATGAGACTTTTTTTTTTTTTTGGCACTCTCATGGCCACCCCAACATCAACCTGCTGGGCTCTGGTGATCGATCCTTCCACCTCAGCCTTCCAAGTAACCAGAATTACAGGTGCGTGCTACCACACCCAGTTAATTTTTTTATTGTAGAGATGGGGTCTCATCAAGTTGCCTGGGCTGGTCTCCAACCCACAGGCTCAACATAATAAGATTTTTTCCATTTTAAAAAATATTTCTTATTATAAAGTTTAGAAAAATGAGAACAACATAAAACTAGTGGGAAATTTTACCTTGTTTTTGTAAAACTAATCTGTCAATCTCTGGTTCAATGGAAGTGGTCACAATTCTTAGTGAGTTCTCAAGGTGCTCATCAGAAATGTTTGTTCAAATTTTGTTCTTCATGTGCTTTGTCACTGAAAACAGCTGCCCACTAACGTATGTGCTGCCAAAAAGTGATGTCATGAAGAAGGAGTGACTGTGAACTTCAAAAATGGAAGTAAACATGGGGTCCCATAGAAAATAAATGCTAAAAACTCATAATGCTAACAGATTGTGTGGGGTCGTATTACTTGCTGTCCTGGGCCTCATGCGGCCTGTGGGCCATGGGTTGGACAGGTCTGTTCTACAACCTGCAGAACAATAGGCCAAATAAACTTATTTCTTTATAAATTACTCAGTCTCAAGTATTCTTCTTCAACAACACAATGGACAAAGACACCTGAAAATTCTAATAGCTATAATTCATTGAGCAATTATGAATCTGGAATAATGTTTAAAACTTTACATGTAATAGCTGATTAGATTTTCACCACAGTCCTGTAATAAACATCTGTTTTACATATGAGGAAACTGAGGTATAATGAGGTTAACTGGATAGACCAATGGCACACAATATATACTATACTAAGTTTTTATTTTCTTTGAACAGCATATAGAATTACCCATATAATATGATCTCAACTAAACCAAAACACATAGAAATGAGCCCAGAACAAATATGACAATATGTAAAAAGCTGTTATCTCTGCATACTGGATTTTGACATTTTTTCTTTATTTTTATATTTACTTGAAAATTAGAAGAAGTGCATTAGTTTTATAATAATATGCAACTTTAAAAAAAACCTCTTTTTTTATTTTTGAGTTGAAGTCTCACTTTATCACCCAGACCAGAGTGCAGTGGCGGCTCCCGGCCACTGCAGCCTCGCCCTGCTGGGTTCCGGTGATCCTTCCGCCTCAGCCTTCCAAGTAGCTGGAACTACAGGCGTGCACTACCATGCCCAGTCAATTTTTGATTTATTGTAGAGATGAGGTCTCGCCAAGTTGCCCAGGAGGGTCTTGAACCCGCGGGCTGAGGCAATTCACTCACCTCAGCCTCCCAAAGTGCAGGATTACAGACTGAGCCACCGAGCCCGGCTAAAAAAACTCTTTACACGGTATTTAACTGTGTTCCTATATTTTGTGGATAATGAAAATATCTGGCTTTAGAGTTATTTATTTCATATTTTGAGCAGTAATTAATATAAGGCCTTTGGTTCAACAACCTAGAAGACTAGTTATTGTGGACCACTTAAAAAAATATATAAAAATGCCAATAGATTACGTATTAGTTAGGGCAGGCTGGGTTGGCGTAACAAACAGACCCCCCAAAATAAAATGGTTCAAACGCAATAGAGTCTTCTGTTTCTTGGTGAGCTTGTCGAGAAGCAATCTTACTACTGAGAACAACAAGAAAGCTGAGGACATACCAAAAAGCATTTGTTTGAAGGCAGTGGATAGGCCAGAATTCTTGAGCTGGAATACCCATGGAAAGATGGGTTGTATTCTGAAGCTCTTCCCCCAAGTGCTTGGGAATCCGGGACAGAGGGCTAGAGGCAAAGGGCCCAGACCTGGGCTGCTAGACAGAGTAAGGAAACTAGCAAAGGTGTTGGTAGGTCTAGAAAGGAAAAATTAGATTCTTAAGAGAGGGGAAGACAGAATCTCATAAGATGGGGCAAAGAACTGAGCCAAACTCTCAGCCAGTTTCCCCCTCAAGATATTTGAAATTTTCTGGCGCTGTACAAATTGGAGACTAGAAAGGTAAACACAGAACCTCTGAAAAGCTAAGTGAGGTTTTTGAAAGTCTCACTGTGTCAAGGACATAGGACTAAAAATCAGAACTTATGGGGGCAAGGTCAATGAACTCCCCAGGCTCTCAACAGGAAACCCTAATGCCATGCTCAAAGACAAGCATGATCCAGGGGTAGGTACAGGTACCATCATTGCTACCCACACTTGAATTAACTCAGCTCCTGATTAGATAAGGTGACTGGCCCACAGTATACCTTCCTATCAGAGAAAAGGATGTACAATGTCCAGCATTCAATTAAAAATGTATAGGCACGACAGGACACAGGACCTAAGGGTCAAATATGAGGGGAGAAAGTTAAGCAAGAGAAATAAACCCATAAGTGATTAAGTTGTTGGACATGGCTGACAAGGGCTTCAGAGAACTACCATTAATGTGGTAAAGACAGTAGAGGAAAAGATTGATGGATAAAAATATGGAGAATTTCATCAGAGAATTGAAAAGCTATGGAAGGAATTAAATGAAAATTTCGAGCACCGAAAATTGCAAGGACTAAAATGAAGAATTCAGTAGGTGGATTTACTATTATTGTAATCTGCTATTAGTCATATATTATTAATAGATTAGAGCCAGCAAAAGAGAGGATTAATGAATTTGGAGATAGATCAATATTACAAATTCCAATTGAAACACAGAAGAAAACAGATAGAAAATACAAAAAAAGAGCATAAAGGGCATACAGAATAAGGTATAAAGACCTAATAAATGTGTAATTACAGCTCCAGATAGAAAGAAGAGAGATTGTAGGGTGAGAGAATATCTGAAGACCTAATAGCTGACAATTTTCCAAAACTGAGAAAAGACATTCATCCACAGATTTAAAATCACTACATACCCTGAGCAAGATAAACATTAAAGAAACAATGTTTTGTTACAGTTAAACTGTTGAAAGACAAAGACAAAAAGAAAATCTTGAAAGCAGCCAGAGATAAAAGACGCATAACCTTTAATGGAGCAACAGACAGACTTTTCTACAGAAATGATATTTTAAAGAACTGGAAGGAAGTAAAACTACCCGAAAATTCTATATCTAGCGAAAACAGCCTTCAAAATCAAAGGGGAGTTGTATCTATTTAAATATAGCAAAAAAAGAATCCTAGTCTAAAATACAAATCAATAAGAATTGTTCAGACAAAGGAAAAGAAGCCTATGTGAAAAAAAACTGAAATGCATGAAGAAATTGAGAGATACAGAAAGAGCAACTATGTAAATATAAATAAGTAATAACTACACAAAACGTCAAAAATGATGTTTTGTGGGATTTAAAGTATATGTAGATTTAAAGTGTTTGACAACAATAAAAGAATGAGAGTAATGAAGTGTCCCTAAATTATATTAGACAGTAGTAGAATAAGCATTAAATCATATTAGACAGTAATCAGTCAACTATGCATGTTGTAATATCCAGGGTAATTACTAAAATACCAATAAAAGAATGTTTAAGTACCAAGTTTACACAGGGAAAATAGAATAATAAGACTATTAATCCAAAGGAAGGCTAAAAGCCCCAAGGGCATGGTAAAGCAACACGAAGCAGGTGCAGCACAAACAGTAAAACAGTAACTATAAATCTGAACACACTGATAATTTATGTTAAATATAAATGGACTAAACATTCCAAGTAAGACTAAAATTGTCAGAACATATATTTTTTAAATACTCCGTCCTATGCTGGTTACAATAGACCCATCTCAATAGATCTACCTCAAATGAGAGCAAAAAAAGATGAAAGTAAAAGCTGGAAAAAAGCTATGCCCTATAAACACTCAACAAAAGAATGCTGGTGTCACTATGTTAATATCAGGCAAAGGAGACTTGAAGGTAAGAAGCCTCACTAGAGATGAAGTGGGTGCTTTGCGGTTACAAAATGATAAAACAAAAATGGACAGAATTAAATGAAAGAAGATAAATTTACAATAATATTGGGAGGCAATAGTATCCTCCTCTCAATATATGATAGGAAAAAAAGATAGAAAATCAGTAAGGATATGGGTCTGAATAACACACTTAACAATCTAATTAACACTGTATCCAACAATGACAGAATACACGTTCTTTTTAAGAGCTCACATAACATTTAATAAAAGGAAACACATGCTGGGTGATAAAGCAAGCCTTAACAAATTTCAAGGGACTTAAATCATTCAGAAGTAAGTCTTTCAACCACTGTGAAATTAATCTGGGAATTAATAACAAAAAGTTAATTAGGAAATCTCCTTTTCTGCTCTGCTAGCAATCTCTTCCTCCAAATATATGTCAACTTCTTTGTAATTCACAGGCAAGCTCGAAGGAAGGAAAAGAGGCACTTCTTGAGCAGAAATAAAGTGAACTACAGCCAGAGGATAATTCAGAAACTGACACCCCAGGAGCCCAGGGAAGCATCAAATATGAATACGTGTCTTATGGGCTAGGGGCTGGGTTTTAATGCCTGTACGGAGAAAGGAAATATGGCTTTGAACTACATGAGACAGAGGTGAGAACTCTGCCCTGGAAGACTGCCCCTTCCTTATTCGAGGAACTAGAAAACCCAAGAGAAGTCTCTAGAACAAAGCCAGACTCTACACAGAAATGGTGTGAGAAGGAAATATGTCCCATTAGAAATGGAAATCCTTAGCCGGGTGCAGTGGCTCACACCTGTAGTCTCAGTATTTTGGAAGGCCAAAGCAGGAAGATCACTTGAGCCCACGAGTTCAAGGCCAGCCTGGGCAACAAAGCAAGACCTCATCTCTACAAACAAGCAAAAGAAGGAAAAATTAGCTAGGTGTGATGGCTTGCACCTGAGGTCCTAGCTACTCGGAAAGCTGAGGCAGGAGAATCACTTGCACCCAGGAGTTTGAGGCTGCGTTGAGCTGTGATCATGTCACTGCACTCCAGCTGGGGGAACAGAGTGAGATCGTGTCAGGAAGGAAGGAAGAAGGGAGGGGAGGGGGGGAAGGAAAGTTGGAAAGAAAGAAAGAAACCCCAAACCCACTGCCCCTCGATCAAATGTAAAGTTTTAACTTATACTTCCCACAAAGTAAGGAAATTCTAACCTCCCCCCCAAAAAAAAATTATTGCAAAATTTAGTTTCAGAAGGGTGATCCCTTGACTCCAAAGTGAAAACACGGATAAATTATTTTGTAGAAACACCTTCAATCCTATGGCGTGTGAGACTCCCATAGGAAAACAAGCAAACCAAAACAGCAATGCCAGCTGAATAAAACTCCCAATAATTTTTTAAAATCACAAACTACACAAGGAAACAATTCACCATAAGGGAAAGTCAGCAGATACAATAAACAGGATAATGAGATAACAGGATGGTTCGAATCAAATTATAAACCAAATATGTTTAAAATGATTAAATACAGAAAGAAGGTGTGAAAATCATGTTGAAAGAACAGATTCTATTTAAAAAGGAATAACAGCCAGACTTGAATGCGAAGCAAATTATAGTTCTAGGATTGCAAATGACTCCAAAAAGTCATCTAAAACATAATCGTTTAAGTGGCAGCATTGGTGATTTAGACAAGCAGGAAGATTTGGTGAACTGGAAGATAAATGTAACGGAAATTCACAGAATGCCGTCTAGATATGAAAAGGACGAAATCTGAAAGAGATGAAGAGATAGGGAAGAATGAGATGGTGCCAACCTAGAATCTAGTAAGAGCATTTTTTGAAGATTTATTTTTAGCTAACACATAATCATCGTACATAATAATGGGGTACTGTGTGATATGTCAATAGATGTATACATTGTGTAATGATCATATCATGGTATTTAACATATTCGTCACCTCAAATATTTATCATTTCCTTGTGGTGAAAACATTCAAAAACTTCCCTTTTAGTTATTTTTTAATATGGTCACACTGCTATTCAGCATCCTACTATACAATAGAACAGAAGTTATTGCTCTCACCTAACTGTAATTTTGTAGCCATTAAGCATTATCTCCTGAACTATCCCCTTCCCCAGCCCTCCCCAGGCTCTGGTAACCTCTATCCTACTCTGTACACCAATGAAATCAGCTTTCTACAACTCCACAAATGAGTAAGATAGTGTAGTATTTGTCTTTCTGTGTATAGCTTATTGCACTTAACACAATGTCCTCCAGTTCATCTAAGAAAACGACAGGATTTTATTCTTTTTATGGAATAGTATTCAATGGTATATATCTGCCACATTTTTCTAACCATTTATCTGTTATGGATACTCAAGTCGATTTCATATCTTGGTTACTGTGAATAGTGCCACAATAAACACCGGAGTGCAGATCTCTTCAATATACCGATTTCGGTTCCCTGAGATGTATGTAGTATACCCAGTAATGAGATTGCTGAATTATATGGTAGTTCGCATTTTGATTTTTTGAGGAACCTCTACAGTGTGTTCCATAATGGCTGCACTGATTTACATTCCCCCAACAGTGTATGGAGGCTACCATTTCTCCAGATCCATGTCAGTATTTATTAAAATGTGTCTTTCTGATAATAGCCATCCTACTTGGAGTGAGGTGATATCCTCTATGTAGATTTGATTTGCATTTCCCTGATAATTTGTTGAGCATTTCTTCAAACACCTGTTGGCAAATTTTATGTCTTCCTTTGAGAAATGTCTATTCAGGTCGTTTACCCATTTTTAAATTGGATTTTTTTTCTATTGAGTTGTTTGCGTTCCTTCTATATTCTAGATATTAACTTCTTGTCATATGAATAGTTTGCAAATATTTTCTCTCATTCTGTAGGTTATCTCTATACTCTTGGTTTTTTCTTTCATTGCGCAGATGCTTTTTAGTTTGATATAATTCTGTTTGTCTATTTTTGCATTTGTTGCCTGTGCTTTTGAGGTTTTATCCAAAAAAAAAAAAAATCCTTGCCCAGACTAATGTCCTGATGTGTCTTTCCTATGTTTTCTTCTAGGAGTTTTATAGTTTCTGGTCTTATATTTAAATCTTGAATCTGTTTTGAGTTGATTTTTGCATTTGGTGAGAGAGAGAGGTCTAGTTTCACTCTTCTGCATATGCATATACAGTTTTCCCAGCACCATTTATTGAAGAGAATGTTATTTCACCAATGTGTGTTCTTCACATCTTTGTCAAAAATCAATTGACTGTAAGTTTGTTTCAAATTCTCTATTCTGTTCCATTGGTCTATATGCCTGTTTCATGTTAATATAATGTTGTTTTTGGTTATCATAGCTTTGAAATATTTTTTGAAGTCAGTTAGTGTGATACCTCCAGCTTTCTTCTTTTTGCTTGAGATTGCTTTAGCCACTTGGGCTCTTTTGGGTTCCATACAAACTTTAGGATAGTTTTTTTCTACTTCTGTGAAGAATGCTATTGCTTTTTTCGGTAGGCATTGCATTGAAACTGTAGATCACAGGCTTCCAGGCAAATGGTGACGGAACAGGTCTGACTATGAGAGTCTTTGCAAAAGCAAGTGTCCATAAAGACTCTCTGCATGAGTGGGTATGTGTCGGTGGGTGAGTGAAAGTCTGTCTGAGGGGAAACTTGGGTTCATGTATCCAGGGTTTTCCTCCAGAGGTAACCCACCACCGCCCTGAGATTGGAAACCCAGGCATGCAGGATTGTCTGCCGTTCTCAGGGCTCTCTTGAGAGGAGGCAGCAAAGAGCAGCCATCCCTCGGCACCAGTACCCAGCCCATGACATCACCTGCAACAGCAGACCTGGCACAAGAAGGCAGGTCGTGGAAATCTGGAAATAAAGCCCCAATGCCGGTGATGGGATGCTGACGAGTGCCATCTTCTCAGTCCTGGGACAGGCAGAGACTTGCATTGCCTCACCCAGCTCTGCCCAGCCTCTATCCTGGGACCCAGAGGTTATTATCTCACCATACTCAGAGCAACAGACACTCCTTCCCTACGCCAGAACAAGAACAGATACATCAGATCTGAGTGGGAGATTTGATAGCAGCAGCAGCGAGTAGGGTGAGTTCAGATCTGATCCATCCCCCTCCCACAGTAGTCCATGGGGCATCTAACCCACACTGAGAGCTCTGGCTGGAGACCAGAGTCACTCCCTAAGGCAGAGGCCTGAAAAGAACCTGGATTCACAGAAACTGCCAGAGAGCAATTTTTTTACTTGTTTGTTTTAATTTCAGCTTTTTTATCCTTCTCTCTTTCTTTCTGTTTTTGTTTGCATTTTTGTACTTGCTTTGTTTCTGTTATTTTAATGTTGTTATTGTTGTTGTTTTTTAGATTTTCTGTTTAAGGAAGTCTTTTGAGGGAGAGTACACCAACAGAGAGGTTTTTGTTTGTTTGTATGATTGCCTGTATGTTTTGTCTTTTCTGTCTTTGTTTGCCTCTGTTATTCATTAGTTGGTACACCTGTCTGTTTTCCCTCTTCCTCTTCTCTCTCCACCTCCCTTTCTTCCTTTTGTCTTCCTCTTTCCTTTTTCCATTATTTCCCTTTTCTTTCTTTCTTTTTTCTTTTTTTTTTTGAGTTGGAGTCTCACTCTGTCACACAGGTTGGAATGTAGTGGCACACTCACGGCCATGGCAGCCTTGAACTGCTGGTCTCAGGCAATCCTTCTATATCAGTCTTCCAAGTAGCTAGAACTACAGGTGCACACTACCAGACCCAGGTAACTTTTTAATTTATTGTCGAGGTCTTGCCAAGTTACCCAGGCTGGACTCAAACCCATGGTCTCAGGCAATCCACTCACCTCGGCCTCCCAAAGTGTTGGGATTACAGGCTGAGCCACTGAACCTGGTCTTTTCCCTTCTCCTTAAAGCAAAAATCCCATTTTGCTTTAAGGGGGTAAATAGACACCCCCACTGCATGAACAGATTGTAAGGCAATGGAAAGTGGGTTTCAGGGGGCCCACACACCTGTCAGCAGGTACTGGGATTTGCAGATAGCTTCTGGATCACAGCTCCCTCCTTAACCAAATCTCAAAACTGCAAAAAGCCTGGGCCCCCACCCCCAGTCCAGCTCCAGAATTGAACAAAACCAGAGGATCTACATAAGCAAGAATAGGAGATTGAGCAAAAAGAAATAAAAGCTATCTCCCCATTATTGAACAATAGAATTAAAGAAAAGCCCTTTAAAAGGGAAGAAAACCTACACAAATGAAGAAACACCAAAGGAAGACTATGAGTCTCACACAGACCCCCTGGGAGGTCAGTCACTGAGAATACAGACTACAGAACTCAAACAATGAAGAGCCTCAGAATGACTGATCTCAAATCACAAACCCAGATATCAAGATATTAACAGAAAGAATAAACAGACATGAGGAGAGACAAGAGGAAAGAATGAAGGAGTTGATAACCAAGATAACAGCAATGAAGAATGCAGTAAATTAAATAAACAACAAACTGACAAGCATGGAAAGCAGAATTAACCAAAGAGAAGAAAGAATCTCAGAACTTGAGGACCAAAATATAGAACTAACCCAAACTGTTAAAAAACATAGAAAAGAAACTTCAAAAGACAGAACAACACCTCCAAGAGATCATGATAGGGATGAACTCTCACATTTCAATAATTAGCCTGAATGTGAATGGACTAAATGCACCACTGAAATGACATAGAATGGCAAAATGGATAAAGTATCATTTGGCTACAATATATTGTCTCCAAGAGACTCATCTCACCAGAAAGGACACTCACAGACTCAAAGTAAGGGATGGAAAACAAAATTTCAGGCAAACGGAACACAAAAGAAAGCAGGAGTCACAATCTTAATATCAGACAAAATACCCTTTAAGCTATCAAAAAGTAAAAAAGGTATGGAAGGTCAACACATAATGATAAAAGGTTCAACCCATCAACAGGAAATATCTATCCTAAACATATATGCACCCAACATAGGAGCACCAACTTTCATAAAGCAGTTCCTGGGTAAATCTCAAAAAGATATTGAGATCAGGCTCAGTGGCTCAACCTATAATCCCAGCACTTTGGGAGGCCAAGGTGAATCAATTGCCTGAGCCCGCAGTTTTGAGACCAGCCCAGGTAAATTGGCGAGACCTCATCTCTATAATAAAATAAAAAATTAGCCAGGCATGGTAGCACACACTTGTAGTTCCAGCTGCTTGGAAGGCTGAGATAGAAGGATCGCTGGAACCCAGCAGGTTGGTGCTAGGGTGACCATGAGCAAGCCACTGCACTCCAGCCTGGGTGACAGAGTGAGACTCTGACTCAAAAAAAAGGGGTATTGATTCTAACACTATCATAACTGGGAACTTAAACACCTCACTCACAACCCTAGACAGATCATCAAGACAAAAAGTCAACAAGGAGATACAGAACCTCAACATGACACTTGACCAAATGGACTTAACTGATACTTATAGAACAGTCCTCCCAACAAACACAGAATATACATTCTACTCATCACTACGTAGAACGTACTCTAAGATCGACCACATTCTCAGCCATAAATCAAGAATAAACAAATTCCATAAGATTAAAATTCTGGTATGCACCTTCTCAGACCACAGTGGAATAAAAATAAATATCAACACCAACAAAGTTGCCCCCAAACCCACAAAGACATGGACACTAAACAGATGCTAAACAACTCCTGGGTCAACATGGAAATCAAAACAGAGATTAAAAGATACCTGGAAACAAATAAAAACAAAGAAACATCTTACCAAATTCTCTGGGATGCCATGAAAACAGTCCTAAGAGGGGAATTCATATCCCTATGAATACACATGAAGAAAATGGAAAGATCTCAAGTTAACAGCCTAACAAATCACCTAAGGAAGCTGGAAAAGCAAAACCACCAAAACTCTAACTTCAGCACAAGAATCCAGATCACCAAAATAAAAGCCCAAATTCAGGACGTTTGAGACAAAAATATAGTACAAAAAAATCCATGAAACCAAAAGTTGGTTTTTTGAAAGGATAAACAAGCTTGATGGACCCCTAGCTAGACTGACCAAGAAAAAAAGAGAAAAAGCCCAAATAAACACAATTAGAAATGCAAAAAATGAAGTCCCGACTGACCCTGAAGAAATACAAAAGATTATCAGAGATTACTACATATACCTGTATGGAAACAAACTCGAAAGCCTAAACGAAGTGGAAGAATTTCTTATATCACACAATCTCCCCATGTTGAAACAAGAAGAAATTGAGACCCTTAATAGACCAATAACAACCCAGGAAATCAACTATGACATAAGAAAACTACCTACCAAAAAAAAAAACCCTAGACCAAAAGGCTTTCCAGCAGAATTCTACAAAATATACAGGAAGGAGCCAATACCAATCCTACTGAAAGTATTATAGGCAATTAAGAAAGATGGAACTCTCCCCAAATCATTGTATGAAGCTAACATCACATTGATGTTTACCAAACCAGGTAAAGATCCAACAAAGAAAGAGAACTATAGGCCAGTATTCTTTGATGAACACAGATGCTAAAGTTCTCAACAAGATTCTAGCAAACCAGATCCAACAACACATCTCAAAAATCATCCACCATGACCAAGTAGGCTTCATCCCCGAATGCAGGGCTGGTTCAACATTTGTAAGACTATAAACGTAATTAAATACATCAACAGATGTAAAGACAAAAACCACATGATTATATCATTAGACATGGATAAAATTTTTGATAAAATCCAGTACCCCTTCTTGATGAAAACCCTTGAACATCTAGGCATAGATGGAACATACCTCAAAATAGTAAGAGCCATCTACAAGAAACCCACAGCCAACATACTACCAAACAGACAGACATTGGAACCATTTCCCTGGAAAACCAGAACAAGACAAGGATACCCACTCTAATTCCTCCTGTTCAACATAGTATTTGAAGTCCTAGCTAGAGCAATCAGACAAGAGAAATAAATCAAGGGTAGGAAAAGAGGAAGTTATCCCTCTGCAGACGACATGATTCTATATCTTGAAAACCCAAGAGAACCTATCAAAAACCTTGTTGCACTGATAAAGGATTTTGAAAAAGTCTCAGGGTATAAAATAAATGTGCAAAAGTCAGTCACATTCCTATACACCAACAATAAACAAACAGAAACCCAAATAAAAAGCACAATCCCAGCCAGGCTCGGTGGCTCAGCCTGTAATCCCACGCCTTTGGGAGGCTGAGGTGAGTGGATTGCCTGAGCCCGTGGGTTCGAGACCCGTCCGGGCAACTTGGCAAGACCTCATCTCTACAATAAATCAAAAATCAGCCGGGTGTGGTAGTGCGCGCCTGTAGTTCCAGCTACTTGGAAGCCTGAGGTGGAAAGATCACCGGAGCCCAGCAGGTCGAGGCTGCGGTGGCCGGGAGCGGCACTGCACTCCAGTCTGGGCGACAGAGTGAGACTCCAACTCAAAAAAAAAAAAAAAAGCACAATCCCATTCATAATAGCCACACACAAAAAATGAAATACCTTCGCATCTTCCTAACCAGAGAAGTCAAAGACCTTTACAACAAAAACTACAAAACACCACTCAAAGAAATTAAAGATGACACAAACAAATGGAAAAATATTCCATGTTCATGGATTGGAAGAATCGGCATTGTTAAGATGTCCATCCTATCCAAGGCAATCTACAGATTTAACACAATACCCATTAAATTATCAGCAGTACTCTTCTCAGACCTGGAAACGACAATACAGGAATTCATATGAAAACATAAATGGCCACGAATAGCCAAAAACAAACAAAAAACAAAAACAAAAACAAAAACAAAGAGGGAGACATCACGTTCCCAGACTTTAAGCTTTATTATAAAGCTGCAATAATCAAAACAGCCTGGGAATGGTACAAGAACAGGTATATAGACCAATGGAACGGGATAGAGATTCCAGAAGCAAAACCTCTATTTCTCAACCAACTCATTTTTGACAAAGCCTCCACCATCAACCACTGGGAAGAGGAGAACTTATTCAGTAAATGGTGCTGGAAAAACTGGCTGACCACATGCAGAAGATTAAAACAAGACCCCTACCTATCACCATATACAAAAATCAATCAATGCTAAATGGAACAAAGAGTTCAATGTAAAACCTGAAGCTATAAGAACCTTAGAAAATGCAGGAGACACCCTTATAGAAATTGGAACTGGTAACCAATTCTTGATCAAAACCCCAAGTGCCCATGCCATAACAGGTACGATAGACAAGTTGAACCTCGTCAAACTGGCAAGCTTCTGCAAAGCCAGAGAAACCACTGAGAGAGTGGGAAGACAGCCCACAGAATGGAAAAAAATAGTTGTCAACTGTATATCTGACAAAGGCCTAACATCTAGGATCTCCAAGGAACGCAAATGTGCTGGAAAAAAAAAACAAAAAACCGCCCCATTGCAAAGTGGGCAAAAGATATGAATAGACACTTCTCAAAAGAAAACATATGAGCAGCCAATAGATACATGAAAAAATGCTCAGACTCACTAGTCATCAAAGAAATGCAAATTAAAACCACACTGAGATACCATCTAACTCCAGTCAGGATGGCCACCATCAATAACTCAAAAAAAACCAACAGATGCTGGAGAGGATGCGGTGAAAAGGGAACACTTCTACACTGTTGGTGGGTGTATAAACTAGCACAGACTCTCTGGAAAACAGTGGGGCGATTCTTAAATGATCTAAAAATCGATCTCCCGTACGATCCTGCAATCCCCCTCTTGGGAATATACCTGGAGGAACTCACATCACTCTATGGAAAAGATACCTGCACATGCTTGTTTATTGCAGCACTATTTACAAAAGCAAAAACGTGGAACCAACCATGCTGTCCATCGAAAGAGGACTGGATTTTTAAAATGTAGTACATATACACGATGGAATATTATGCAGCCCTAAAGAAGGACAAAATTACAAACTTTGCAGAAACTTGTATAGACTTAGAGGCTATAATACTGAGTGATCTATCACAAAAACAAAGAGCCGAGTATCACATGTTTTCACTCATAAATACACCTTGAACAACTATCATAATATGACAAGAAGGAATTGGCAGTAGTGAGAAACTGCCAGAGGAGGGAGGGGCACACCTCATCAACAAGGGTACCTGCATAATGAACATTTGTGTACATAACCCTGAATTGTACTCCACATCTTTAAAATTAAAATTTAATAAAAAAAGAAAGAAACTGTAGATCGCTTTGGATAGAATGGACATTTTAACAATACTAATTCTTCCAATCCATGGACACCAAATATCTTTCCATTTATTTGTGTGACTTTCAACTTCTTTTCTCAATGTTTTATAGTTTTTATTGTTAAGATCTATCACCTCCTTGTTTCAATTTATTTCTAGGTTTTTTTGGTAGCGATTGTAAATGGGATTGCTTTCTCGATTTATTTTTCAGATAGCTACCAATTTTTGTATGTTGATTCTGTAGTCGAAACTTGCTTATGAATTATAACAGTTTTTTGGTGCAGCCTTCAGGGTTTTTTAATATATAAGATTGTGTCTGCAAACAGGGACGTTTTGACTTCTTTCTTTCCAATTTTGATGCTCTTTATTTCTTCCTCTTGTCTAAGACCTGTGCCTAGGACTTCTAGTACCATCATGAACAAAAGTTGTGAACATTGGCATCTTGGTTTTGTTCCAGATTTGAGAGGAAAAGCTTTCAACTTTTCCACATTCAGTTAGCTGTCAGCTGTGGGTTTGTCATATATGGACTTTATGGTTGAGATACCTTCCTTCTATACACAATTTGTTGAGAGTTTTGGTTTTTTTAATCATGAAAGGATGTCAAAATTTACCAAAAGTTTTTCTATTAGGTCTATCGAGATGATCCCATGGTTTTTTCTTGTAGAATCTTGCTGGGGTTCTGAACACTGCAAGTGTTCCCCCAGAGCAATTCTCCTTCCAAGCTGAGACCCACGAGCCTGGGTCTGGGCACTGAGTGTGAGTGGACTTACATGGGTCGCTTCTCAGCTGAGTCAGTGGCAATTCCCTCTTCTGATGCGTGGACTGAGAAGGCCCACGTTCCAGAAAGCACAACCCCCAGTTGGTGAGGGAGAGAGGTGGCAGCCTTTGGGATGTGTGAACCAGCATGGGCTTGAGGGACTGGGGAAAGAGGTTGATTGAGAAGTGGAACCCAGGGTCCCAAATTGGATTCTCCAAATATGTCTTTCGGGAGATGCTAGTAAGCTGGACGGTTCGTGTTTCCCTGAGTGCCCTGGCAGTGTGGGGCATGGCGATTTATCTGGGTTACACTAGCTTGGCTTCTCCCTGAGACTGTGGGCACTCCTAGGCCTGCACAGAGGCAGCTTCTCCAAACCCCAAACACAGCCCAGCCCTGCCCCGCCAATCCCTCACTGCTGGAGGAGGAAGGAAAAAGCCGGGCTCGGTGGCTCAGCCTGTAATTCCGCGCCTTTGGGAGGCTGAGGTGAGTGGATTGCCTGAGTCTGCGGGTTCAAGACCTGCCTGGGCAACTTGGCGAGACCTCATCTCTACAATAAATCAAAAAATCAGCCGGGCGTGGTAGCGTGCGCCTGTAGTTCCAGCTCCTTGGAAGGCTGAGGCAGAAGGATCGCCGGAGCCCAGCAGGTCGAGGCTGCGGTGGCCGGGAGCGGCCACTGCACTCCAGTCTGGGGGCAGAGTGAGATTCTGACTCAAAAAAAAAAAAGAAGAAGCTGGGGTCTGGAGCCAGCCAGAGAGAAGGGGCCAGAGAACAGAGGATGCTGGGAAGATGGCAGAGGCAGAGCAAGGATGAAAAGGGTGGGGTCCTGGTGGATTTGCAGATAAGGCACCAATCCTGCTCCGACCCTCCTCATCCCTAATACCCCCCACTTCCAAGGGCTCTTCCCTGGAGTCAGTGATGGCTCCCTCAAGAGCCCTCCTCAGCCATCCAGTCCTAGGAGGCTGCACAAGACCCAAGTAGGGTTGGCTCAGCACAAGGTGTTTGTGAGGGTCTGGGTGAGGGATTGAGAATTGAGAAGCGGAGGGTGTCCTGGGATGGAAGGACTAGGTGGGGAGATAAGGTGGGAGGGGATGTCTGCACCACGTCCAGATCCAAAGAGACCGGGAGAGTTTCAGCTCAGCCGGTCAGCAGCTGTAGGGTGCTGGGCGGGGTCCCCAAAAGGGCCCTGGGAAAGGTCAGGACTTCCAGGAGCAGGTGGGTCCCACTCTGGGGGCGGCCACACCCATTCCTTCCCCACCTCTGGGTGCCTTCAGGACCACTTTCCTGATTTGCCAAGCTGGGTCCAGTCCTTCCACCTTTGGATACCCACTTGCTAGGGTTACCCTTGGTCTCCGGATGCTCCCTGGCCAGGTGAGAGCAGAGCAGAGAAGCCGGTGGTAGGTTCTCAGAAGTTTCTCAGACCCGGTGAGAAAGGCTTTCTAGGGGCAGTGACAGCATAGGCCACAAGGGGTCAGCGCAGGGCTGTCTTTCAGTGCCTTCGGGTCACCCGTGAGCTGGTCTGCAGAAACCCAGGGGTATGGGGAAGGGGCCGTCACTGTGGCTCCCTGTCCCCTCCTCCATACCTTTCTCCATGCCCTTCCTACGCAAAATGCCTTAGGAATTTATTTTATTTTATTTTATTTTATTTTGTGAGTTGGAGTCTCACTCTGTCGCCCAGACTGGAGTGCAATGGCCGCTCCTGGCCACCGCAGCCTCGACCTGCTGGGCCCTAACCATCCTTCCGCCTCAGCCTTCCAAGTAGCCGGAACTACAAGTGTGCGCTACCACGCCCGGCTGATTTTTTGATTTATTGTAGAGATGAGGTCTCGCTGCCCAGGTGGGTCTCGAACCCACGGGCTCAGGCAATCCGCTCACCTCAGCCTCCCAAAGGCGCGGGATGACAGGCTGAGCCACTGAGCCCGGTTTGCCTTAGGAATTTAAGCAGCTTGAGGGAAGTGGCGATTTTCAAAAGCCACAGATTGGAAAGGGCGCCTTGAAGCCCTCCAGATTCCCACTCCATTCCTGGGAAACGGAGGCTCAGAGAGCTTAAACCGCTTGCCTAAGGTCATCCAGCTTTTTCCCCAGCCCCCCAGTTCAGTTCTCTCTCCAGGCATCCACTGCCTCTGTCTTAAGGGGCACCCCTCCACTGCTGCGTGTCTGGGGGTGAGGATGCCGGAATCCAGACGTCTGCCATAGGAGGTGGCACTTTAACTTGACCTTGCGGGGGAGGGGTCAGAGGCTGACTCAGTTGAACAACGTGCAGGTAACCCACAGTAGCGGTGGGCAAAGGCCAAGGCCTGGCGCCTAGGGAAGGTGCTACTTTGTTAGGGGAACCAAGAGGGTCCAGGGAACAGGGAGTGTCCCCATATCTGGAGGTCTTTGCAGACTGCCTGGGTCTCTGCCTTTAGAATGAGGTGTTTGGCCGGGTTCGGCGGCTCAGCCTGTAATTCTGCGCTTTGGGAGGCCGAGGTGAGTGAATTGCCTGAGCCCGCAGGTTTGAGACCCGCCTGGGCTACTTGGTGAGACCTCATCTCTACAATAAATCAAAACTGAGCCGGGTGTGGTAGCGCTCGCCTGTATTTCCAGCTACTTGGAAGGCTGAGGCGGAAGGATCGCTGGAGCCCAGCAGGTCGAGGCTGCGGTGGCCGGGAGCGGCCGCTGCACTCCAGTCTAGGCAAGTGAGTGTGACTCCAACTCCATTCCTGGCTTGACTTAGGAATGTTCCTGAATTCCATTAAGTTGAAAGTGCAGAATATGGCAGGAGTTCCCCCGATGACCTCATGTGGAGGTGGGAGGGAGCAAATGGTCTCCATGGCCACCACTGTGCGGGGCCAACCCTGGGGAGGAGGTGGCCATGCCTGGTTCCTTTGATATGACTCCAGCCCCCGCAGGGGCTGCTGCCACGGGGCCCCCTGCTGACCTCACAATTGGCGGTCTCAGAATTGGTTCCTGGGCCTGCAGAAAGCCTCCCTCCGTCTGTCAGGCAGAAAGGCCCAGGGAGCTGCCAGTGCCATCAGCTCATCACCCCCCAAAAGTCAGAGGACTTCTTCCCAGGGTCAGAAGCACTTTCAGCTCAGCTTCCTGCCGTCCTTGGGATGTGGGGCATGGAAGGGACATCCCAAAAGGGTCGGGAGAGTCCAGGAGGACCCCCGGGAGGCTGGCACACAATGGGGAGCTGGGAGTGGGGGGGCCCTGCTCTCCCGGCAGTTCTGCAGCATCGAGGCGGGAATGACCCCAAGGTGCCAACCCCACCTCTACCTCGGCCCTCACCACCTGCCAGGGGCTCCCCTGGCCTCCCAGCCTGACTCTGTGGGGCAGGCCCTGAGTCTATCTACTTGCCCCCTTAGAAACGCTTTTCAGGGACTCCGAGTTGAGAAGCCAAGGTCAGGACTCGAGCCCTGGAGACCAGCAGACCCGAGATAGGGGACCGAATCCACTTTACCAGCTGGGGGCTTCAGGCCCCTCTGAGCCTCAGTTTTCCCGCCTGTATAATGGTGGAATAAAGGTAAGACCTCATCCTAGGTGCGTGACGAGGACGAAACTAGACACATGTTGATGCCTTTAGCCCAGGTCCTGGTACTCACCATGTGTCCAGCAGTCGCTGGCACCATTATGACTATTTTCATCAGCACAGACGGTCTTTCACCCGGTCTCCCCAGTTGACGGATATGCCCATGTCCCCAAACCTGCCGGCTGATGCTCAGGGCATGCTCATGTGACCATTTGGCGAAATGTCCCCCATTGGATTTTGTATTTGCCACGAGTCAATGATGTTTGCTCTCAAACCTTTGTTTAATGCCAACTGTTCTTGATATTATAAATGCATGATTGAGTTAAATATTATATAAACCAGCAGTTTTCAAACTGTTTAAAACTCTTTTACATGCTTATAAATTACTGAAGATCCCAAGTGGCTTTTGTTTATGTGGTTCACATGGATGGGTATTTAGAAATTAAAGAGGACAGACTTTTAAGGCACCACCCCGCACGAGCACAAATTCCATCACTGCCAGAGCCGGCCAGGGCCGCTGGAAACCTTTATTTGTACATTCTTAAAAACACAAGTGTGCCGAGGAAGAATGGTCATGAACATAGTTTGAACTTCGTGTCCCCTGAAAAGGTCGCCAGGGTCCCTAGGATCCCTGGACCACCCTCTGAGAACCCCAGATGTAACCGGATGAAGCTGGAGCCCCAGAGAGAGCCGCTCTCTGAAAGCCAGCTTGAAAGCTTTGAGGAGTTCCAGTCCAGAGAGGGAAGTCATTTGGGGAAAACCACCACACAAATAATGCAGGACGGTGCCACCAGCTTGCAAGAGCCTTCCGGCCCTCGTGTCCCTTTAGAGAAGCTGAAACCAGAAATCAGGGCTGATTCACCATTACGTGGTCTCCGTGACAAAGGCAACCCACAAGTCCAATCTGTGGACTCATGTTCAGAGAAGAGGTTTGGGCCCTGTATCAGGAGACAGACAAAAAAAAAACGTACTGCACTTCAAGTGTTTTAAGCAACAATAAAATGTCTAAGAAACGTCTCTGTGGTTGAGTAAGATTTCCCCATTTATCCAACTTGCCCAACTGAGTCTACAAGGACAGATGCTACAAGAACATTGATCTAACCCAGTCCCCTCCCCCTCTAGGGTATATGCCCACCCCCCGAGACACCAGCTCCAAGTCATCCTTTCCTTTGACCATTTTGCCCTTGACCTTGCCTTTGACGTCTCCCATCGCCCCCCACGTCCTTCAATTATTCATGTGCGTGAGACTAGAAGTCACATCTGGTGGGTTCCAGCCCTAGTTCCAGCCCTTTGTAACGGTGTGACCTTAGATAAGTCACCTGACCTCTCTGAGGCCCAGTTCCCTTTTCGGTAAGGTGGAAAATTGTATATGAAGCTTCCATACATACCATCTCTCAACAAAGTTCAGTGGCTCTTAGGGCTGTGGTGGGTGACGTCACTATCCCACCGTGCAGTGCTTCTGAAGTCCTGCACTGACTGCTCCACTTCCAACCCCTGTGATCACTTACCTGGATCATAACAGCCCCAACCTTGGCCTCCCCACCTCCTGGTTCTTTCACCCTGCCCCACGTTCTTGACCCAAAGCCCTACTCTGACCGAGGGATGCCCCTACCCAGAAAATGTCCGTGTGGGAGGCTCATACACCGCTGCTTCAACCAAAGCCATTTCACCTGAGACCCAAATCCTTTGACCTAGTGACCACCCACCTGGATGGCTTCTCCTCCTCCTGTTACAATGACATCCTAAGGACCATTGCTGAGGTGCCCCCGGCCTGCCACCCGCAGGGCCTAGACGCTATGATAAGGATTTTGCATGTATGAGCCCTGAACGTCTTTGCAAGGGCCCTAGGAGTCTGAATGCACCCTTTCTGCAGATCAGAAGAGCCCAGCAGCCTCAAGTCGCCTGCCCGAGGTCACACAAATGACCGTGGCAGAGGTCAGGATTTGCAGCCTGGGTCTCCTTGACGCCAAGGCCCAGAATGTCGGCATGTTATCGCCTTCCTTCTGGAAACACTAAGACCTTCCTTGATCTTGTGCCCTTCCCCCGCTCTGTCCCCGCTGACCCCATTTTCCTAGGGTGTCTGCCCCCTTTCTAGACCCCGCCAGCCTTCAGGCTCAGCCTGTGTGCGCCCCTCTGTCCTGAAGCTGTGTGGCCCACAGCCTCCACGCAACCCGCAGACCTCTGGTTCTGATAGGTGCACAGGGCCTGAGCTCTCCTAGGGTCTTCCTGCTTCTTCCTTGGGAAATTGAGGACCTCTCCTTGGCCCACGTTCTCAGAGCCTTGTTGCACGTTCATCCACGACCTCTAAGTTTGTTGAGTGACTACCATGCAGTCACTGATCTGAGACCTTGAACAGAGTTCCCGCCTCACAGAGCTGGTGTCCCGGCTGGACAAGAAGGATGAGGTCGCTGTAGCAAAGACACACATGATACATTCTCAGACAACTGCGGGATGCGTGCTCTCAACACAATCAAGTGGGTGAGGCTGGAGAGTGCCGGAGAGGGATTCTTTGGGGTAAGTGACCCAGCAATGGACCTTACCAGGTTAAATGTCCCAAATGGCAGAGACAGAATCCAGAATACGAGAGGCAAAGGAATGCAACAAGAGCCCAGAGAAAGTGGAAATCCCAAGCAGAGGAGCCAGGAAAACGATCTACGAGTTGAAAGAGGACATGGCCACGCTAAGAAGGAACCACACGGAAATTCTGGAACTGAAGAATTCGCTTCAGGAGTTTCAAAACACAGTTGCAAGCCCGAAAAACAGACCGGACCGTGTAGAAGAAAGAATAATTTCAGAGCTTGAAGACCGATCCTTCATAGCAATCCAGTCAGACAAAAATAAAGAAAAAAAGAATCTTTAAAAGTGAAAAAAATCCTTGGAGAAATATGAGGTTTTGTAAGGAAACCAAACTTAGAACTGACTGGCATTCCTGAGAGCTTGGATAATTTTATCAGGCTCTAGGGTGTAGGGGCTTCCAAGCTGTCTGGCACTGGCCCTGGGATGATTAGGGAGACAGATGCTGCCCGAGTATGTGAGCTCGAGGAAGGTAGCCAGTTGGAGGCTGGGCTTGGATGGCTGAAAGGTGTGCTATGTGGGGCTGGGGGGAGAAGGGGCGTGGGGGAGGCATTGTCTGCAATCTCCAGGGATTGGCCTGGTAGTCCTCCCAGGTCATCAAGTTTCCAAGCTGTCAAAGTGTAAAACATCGAACATAAGCACGATGAGTACAGGTGGTCAGGAGAAAGACCAGCAGAATGGTGGGTCCAATGAGGTGGGAGAAGAGCTCAGCGAGTCAGTGGCTTAGGGAGAGGTGGGCGTGGCTGTTTGGTAGAGTGGTCAGGGTGTGTGGGACCTTGAAATTGACCCAAAGAAGGCAGCCATGGGGCAGAGCCTTCCTGCCAAAGAAACAGAGCAAGCAGAGCAGGTGAGGTGCGTTCCAGGATCCGTGTGAGCCAGCAGTGCCTGGGAGGGAGCTCAACCGTGTGACCTTCACGGGCTGGTTGCTGTGACTGAGACAGGGTCCCGTGGGAGGAGCAGGACCCAAGGGCTCTGGTTCAATCAGTTAGGTCGGAGACGCCCCCTGTTACCCCCGTGAGTGCTCCATCATGGGGTCCAGGGCTGAGGTCCGGGAACCAGCAGCGGAGACGCAGCAGTTGAAGCCACGGACTGGATGAGACCAGCTATGGGAGAGGGCTGAGGACTGAGCCAAGAGGCACCCAACATTCGTGGTTACAAGGAAGAGGGGGTGCAGCCAGGGCAGCAGAAGGAGGACCAGCAAGGAGCCTGGGGTCCTGGAAACTGAATGAGAAGGTTTCAGAAGGATAGAGCTGCCACGGAGTCAACGGCACCAAGAGGTGGAGTTCAGAGGGCTGCTTACAGACAGGCACCTGCAGTGGGTTTGTGGGTTTGACGGGGCCACTAACTCTGAATTTCAACTGGGCAAAATGTTACTCACCCCTGAAAGAATGCCTTTCATCTAGTAAGCAGGCCTGTGTTACCAAAAGTCTGTCACAAAGTATTGCATTTTTAGTTTCATCAGTAAATATGTGTAGAAACTTTTCTTTTTTTGAGTTGGGGTCTCACTCTGTTGCCCAGACTGGAGTGCAGTGGCCGCTCTCAGCCACCGCAGCCTTGACCTACTGAGCTCCGGCGATCCTTCCGCATCAGCCTGGAACTACAGGCGCGCGCTACCACACCCGGCTAATTTTTTGATTTATTGTGGAGACGAGGTCTCACCAAGTTGCCTAGGCGGGTCTCGAACACGCAGGCTCAGGCAATCCACTCACCTCAGCCTCCCAAGGCGCGGGATTACAGGCTGAGCCACCGAGCCCGGCGAAACTTATTTTCTTTCCTGTTATACCCAACATCTTCTATTTTGTTTCTTGGGCCCACAATAATTTATCGAATCAACCATCCGGCCCTTTATGGAAAAACTTCAGCCAGAACAAGGAGGTGGAGGAGGCATTTTGAGAACACATGAGAAGTCATGGGGGCCACAGGACCCAACGCGAGAGTGTAGTGGCTTCCCTGAGGCATGGGGACTTTGGGTGACCTGGCAGGTTGGACTTCTGGCAACTGGGATTGGAGCATGCTGGGATTGGTTCTCACGCCGCTTGGGGAAGCCTGGGCCATCAGTCCCAGCCCAGTCTCCCCCTGTTGGGCTTGGTCTCTGAGGCAGGTGGGGAGTTGATGCAGATTGCGGTGGCTGGAGACAGGTGGAAGTCTCACCAGGAATGTGTCACTGTCCTCAGGACCACCTCTCATGGTTGCAGTTCTGGAATGCTCTGGGTAATGTTCTGACCAATGTCCGTCTGCGGCACTAAGACCCCAGCTCCATGTGGGCGGGGACCAGTTCGGCTCTCACGGGCATCTCTAAGGTCAGGCACATGCCAGTGCTCCGTCAATACTTATTGAAAGAATCAGTGAGCCGGGCTCGGTGGCTCAGCCTGTAATTCCGTGCCTTTGGGAGGCTGAGGTGAGTGGATTGCTTGAGCCCGCGGGTTTGAGACCTGCCCGGGCAACTTGGCGAGACATCGTCTCTACAATAAAT
>NW_007067466.1:760790-804095 GCF_000164805.1 Carlito syrichta
AGGAGCGGCCACTGTACTCCAGTCTGGGCGACAGAGTAAGACTCCAACTCAAAAAAAAAAGAATCAGTGAAGAAATCAACAAATGAGTAAATGAACAACCCCACTCCACACCCATACCTGGTCCAATGCCTTGTGCAGAATAGATGTTCAGAAAATATTAGCCGAGAGAAGGTAATTTTTGACTAGTGGCCCACTTTCTGGCTCAGGTGCATACCCTCGGCGTCTTCGAGGCCATGGAGCAGGGTGAGCCTAGAGATGCGGCAGTCCACTTCTGATAGGACTCGGGTCTCAAGGGACTCCTCGGGGCAGCCAGGTCACTCCAGCCAGCCCCCAAAGCCTGACTTGGGCTTAGATGTTGTGTGCTGGCCAGCCCAGGGCTGGGAGAACACCTATGTCAGCCAGAGTCTCAGCTGAGCCTTTTGACACTATGCAGTTGGGGAGCTAGAAGCATTCTAACTATTTTTGCGACGTTCATAAACTGCTTTCTTTGAAATGTGATGAAACTCGAAACCGCCCCAGTGGTTGACGTGAGTCTCTTGGGGAACTGACAAAGTAACTTCGATAAAATATTTTTTTTTTTGAGTTGGAGTCTCACTCTGTCGCCCAGACTGGAGTGTAGTGGCCCTCCCGGCCACCGCAGCCTCGACCTGCTGGGCTCCGGCGATCCTTCCGCCTCAGCCTTCCGAGTAGCCGGAATGACAGGCGCGCGCTACCACGCCTGGCTGATTTTTTTGATTTATTGTAGAGATGAGGTCTCGCTGCCCAGGCGGGTCCCGAACCCGTGGGCTCAGGCAATCCACTCACCTCAGCCTCCCAAAGGCATGGGATTACAGGCTGAGCCACCGAGCCCGGCTCGTTAAAAATTTTTTTTTTTTTGGAAGAAAACCACTTTATTCTAATTAGCTCACAAAAAACCAAAATCACAACAGCTGGCTTAAGGAGGCCACACAAACATTTGCCTAGTCCCAAATACTACACCATCTTAATGAAATTCTACACAGTAAGAACCATCTCTTCCATTGCAATTCTGAAGGAAGCTACGAATGACAGAGGGGAGGTTTAACTGGTGCTTTTGCACTTGATACCTTCATTATCAATTATATTTTTATGCTAAATCAACTTGGTCATGAGAGCCGATTTTCCATTTCTTCAGTCTGACCTTCTCGATAAAGCCAATCCGTTTGCAAGTCTGCACTGTTTCAGCACCTCACTGAAACCCTCACAGAGCTTTAAGTCGCCCTGATTCTGGGCACACTCCAAAAACTGTTTTATCTCATAAAAGCAAGGCTGCTGCCGCTGTGTGGGCTGGGCTCCCTGAGGTTCCTGGTAAGTGATGTCAGACCTTGCGGGTTCAGCATTACTTCCTCCACCAAAGCCCCCAGTGATGGCATGACCCAGTGTGTGCCCAACAGCAGAGCCCACAGCCACACCAGCTGCAGTGGTTGCCATCTGGGCCATCAGACCTGGCTGCTGGGGAGCAGCAGCCGGTGAGCCAACTGCAGATGGTGGGGCCGCTGCTGGTGGCTGAGCTGCCGGTGCTGGCCTGGGTGCAGTTCTCCTCTGAGGGGCCCGGGTGGCCGGAGGGGCCATGCGGGAGGTGCGACTTCGGCTTCCACGCGGCATCGTAAGTACCCGGCGGCTCCGCTTCTCGACGTGCGAAACTACCAAAATATTTTTAAATAGAAAAATAAATGACTTGCAAACACTCAAAAATTACATCTAACGAGAGCTGGAGATATAGTCTTATCACCAGTGGAGTCATGCTCACTGTCAGAAACCAGGAGATCGTATGTGGGACAAACATTGCCAAGTGAATTCAGGAGGAGGGTGGGTCTGTGGTCTCCCTTCCCCTCTCCTCCCACCTACTGCAGTCACAGAGACCTGCTTGGGCAGGAAGGCCCACCATCACAAGAACAGACACGTCCCAAAATTTGGCCTCCTGCTGGGTGGCCACCTGTCCACTCAGACCCTGCATGAGCCCCGTCCAGTAGAGCACAGGGGACTGGCCGGGGGGGTACTCCCTTCACCCCTTGCTTGCCAGGCCAGCTCACTGGAACATCCTCCTGTGGTTGGCTGAATAAAATGCCCATGTCATCAACCCTGGGATCCCCGTAAATACATTCCTTTCCGTGGCAAAAGGGACTTTACAGATGTGATCATGAGATGGGGAGGTGATCCCGGATTATCCAGCGGGTCCAGTGTCAAAACAGGGGTCCTTACCAGGGCAGGAGGTTGAGGTTCAGAGAAGGCCATGTGACCACAAAAGCAGGAGAGAGTCAGAGACTTGAGGATGCTACGCTTTGAACATGGAGCACACAACCCTAGGCCACAAATGCAGGTGACCTCTGGAAGCTGGAAAAGGCAAGGAAACATTCTCCCTAGAGCTTCCAGATGGAACGCAGCCCAGCTCGCTTTAGCCCAGTGAGACTGATTTCAGACTTCTGACCTCCAGAAACGTAAGAGAATCAACTTGTGTTGCTTTCAGCCACTAAACGTGGGGTCGTGTGCTACAGCAGCTGCTGTCCTTTCGATGTCTGTCGGAAACCTCATATGGAGATTTGATCCCCAATGACAGAGGCAGGGCCTAATGGAAGGTGTTTGGGTCGAGGGCGGATCCCTCACGAATAGACTAATGCTCTCGCTGGGGGTGGGAGAGGGTGAGTTCTCACTCTATCAGTTCCTCCAAGAGCCAAGGGCTAAAGAGTCTGGCCAGGCATGGTGGTTCGCACCTGTAATCCCAGCACTTTGGGAGGCTGAGGAAAGAGGATTACCTAAGCCCAGGAGGCTGAGACGGTGGTGAGCCATAATAGTGCCACTGCACTCCAGCCTGGGTGACAGAGTGAGACTCGACTCAAGAAAAAAAAAGCCTGGTTCCCTCCCCCCACCTCATGCTCCATTCCCACCATGTGACTCCTGCACACGTGGTTCCTCATCCCCTCCGCCATGAGCGGAAGCAGACTGAGACCCTCACCGGGTGCCGAATCTTCTAGCCAGCAGTATCGAATCGTCAGAATCATGAACCGAATAAATCTTATTTTTGGATAAATTAGCAGTCTCAAGGGTTCCTTGATAGCAACACATGCAGGCCTGACTCACAGAACTCCCCAGGCTGACGGCTCCTCCACCCGACAGGCCCTTTTCTTTCTCTCTCTCTTGCCCTGCCGTGCAACTTGCCCGATGAACTTCTAGAAAAATCCGATTCATCGAAGTGACCTTTTCCTACCAGTCTCCAGAAGATTTGCCTCGCTCACAGGCCGAGTGGCTGCCCAGAGGGTGAGGTTTCTGAAGCAACGAGTACATCCACCCACACACACCACCTCCTCCCACTGGATGATCCCTGGAATTCTTCCACCAGAGCATGACCTGGGTGTCAGATCCCAAACGCCCCCTCCAGTTCCATGGGGTGGGGGGCGGTTTGGAAGGACCCAGGGGACGGGACTCATGCCATGAGCCCTCAAAGACATGCCCTGACCCCGCTGCTTTCCATCACCTGCTGAGCAAAGCTACTCCTGACCCTGGTATTAGGAGACACGGTTCTCCCCACTTGCATTTGAAGGCCCGGACACCGCCAACCTCCACTCCCAATGTGCCAAGGAGGCAGTGCTGGGAATAGAGGCTTTCCAGGTGAGGGGGTGTCTTCTCAGAACGGGGGATTCACCCAGCGTCCACACTACGCCCAGGATGGGCCCAGCTGCCAGAGCCCCCAAGTCTGACAAATCCTCTCTGCACAGCTGGAATCTGTCCCCCAGATTCCTATGTTGAAGTCCAATCCCCAAGACCTTAGAATGTGACTATATTTGAAGACAAGGCCCTTAAAAAGGTGAGGAAGTTAAAACGAGGCCGTGAGGGTGGGTTTTCATCCAATCTGACAGGTATCCTTATAAGAAGAGGAAGAGGCACCCAAGGGCACCTGCATGTGCACAAAAGGAACACATATGAAGACACAGAGAGAAGACGACCATTAGCAAGCCAAAGAAGGGGCGCTTGGGGAAATCAATCCCACAGCACCTTGATCTTGGACCTCTGGCCTCCAGAACCGAGAAAATAAATGTCCATTGTCTAGCCACCCACCTGGTAGTTTGTCATGGCAGCCCAAGCTGACTTCCACCATCTCCTCCCTCAGGCTTGCCCTAGCCCGAGGGGCAGCCAGGGGACAGAGTACCCAGTGATAGTGACATGCACCCAGAGACAAATCAGGGTCTCAACCTCATAGCTGCCAGGGTCCAGGCAGGAATGAGGTCTGTGGCATTCAAATTCCAGTGTCTGAAGACAATGCTGAATCCAGCTGTGTGAGTCCGACTCTGATTCACACCCTCAACAGAACTCACACAGGGAGTCTCTGGTAATGTCTGAATCCTTCTCTGATTTGGAGTTCTCTTCTGCCTGTTGTTAACGTGATGGCACCTCATCTCACACCAGCCACAATATTCTGTAAGTTCCCTGTGCGTAGAGTATGCACAACACGTGCAGGTGCGCCTCTAAACTATTTCGGTGACTCACGCACACGGGACACGGTGGAAACAGCCTACCAGGGAGTGCTTAGACAGGGAGGAAGAGCACGCACTCGGCAGTACCAATCATGTGGGTCCATCTTTAATTATGTTAAATATTAATAAAAGTACAGCATAACTGGGATTCATCTAATATACCTTACGCGGCTAAGGGAGTACAATTGAATACAATCTGGTACACAGCCTTCGAGAACACAAAGTCACTCCAACGCCAGGTCTCAAGAAATGCTCCAGTTGGCTTTGGTTTGGGATGGCAGGCTCTAGGACCACCGCCCAGAACGGAACCTGCGCTGTTAGCAAGAAGTGGGCCTCAGATGACAGACAGCAAAGGCAGCAGACATGCCCTCTGGAGAAAGGCCCCTGGAGAGAAAAACCGTGTCTGGATGGCATCGATTGGCACAGAAGGGATGGGCCTGTGTGTATAAAAAAGAGCCGTATAATAAACCAAATAATATTGGAAATAACACCTTCAGTAATACTTCTGTAAGAAGCAGAATTACACGACATGTTATTCACATGCATAGGAGTGCATACAAAAAGTCCCTTGTTGTGATGATGGTTGGTGTGGATAGTAAAATACGCACTGGAAATGACAAATTAGTTGGCAGAGAAACTAATCTAGAAAGGGGTGGTGTCCAGAGCGGAGGAACTGAAGGGAACCCACTCAGAAGGTGCAGCCGCACATGCGCACGTGCGCGTGCGCGCACACAGACACACACGCACGCACACACACACACACTCTGTGTTGCAAATAAATACACACACACACACATACACACACACTGAAGTGATATCTCCCTAAAGCATCCTTGTGCTCGGCCAGATCTCCCAGCTGGCTGATGTTCCCAATGCCGGCTGCAGAGAAAGGGTGCGATTGTTCAGGACACAGCTCCCTCAGTAGCAGAAATAGCCCCGGCCATGCCAGTGCTGAGAGCCCTGCGCACGCCTCCAAACGGGCTGTGTTTCCCACCTCCGGAGGCAGAAAGACAACGGCGCCAGGAACACTCGGATGGCTGGAGGACTGCGGATCCTCCCGCCACTGAGGCCGTCTGTCTCACACTTGCAAGTTAGAGTTGGGCATGTGGGCATTTGCACTTTCTAACTTTGGTGGAAGAGACCTTGGCCTGAGAACTTTGGTTCACAGCAAGCTTCCCTTGACAACACTTGAGTGCAAAGCGTCGACTAGGTCCCAAGTGGGTGGTTGCCAAGGGGTGTCAAGCCTTCTCTTCAATTTTCCCCATGACTTCTGGGAAACAATAAGGCCTCCAGCCCAACCATCAGTGAACCAAGCTCCCAAATGGCCTGGAAAGTTCCATGAAGAACGAGGCTCCTGGTGACCTCGCTCCGAATCTCAACATTCTATGTTTAGCCCACGTTTAGCTTGTTCGTTGTGATTCTGAATCAGGACAGAGTATCTCGTAGTCCCTTAACTGGAGGTTTGACCACACATGGCGAAGAATGTGGATGATGAGCTCATTCCCATGGGAAAATGAGGCGAGGGAGACTGTAGCCAGCCAGAACTAAAATGTAAAATCCTCCATTTCTCTGATGACCTTGTCCACATGACGACGGCGGGAGTTACCTACATTTTCCGTGAAGCGTTCAGTTCCTTGAGGTTACTCATCTGGCATTAAGAGCAAAAAATTCCCTTCCAATTATAATCTGACTTCTTGAGAAAAACATCTAAAGAGGCAGAAAACAGAGCCAGGACCGGTCAGATACAGAAAGTGGTTGGTTTCAAACGCATTCATCTTCTACGTTAAATGTAAGTGAAGTCTGCGAGGACAGAATGGGAGGAGGTCGGAGAGACAAAAGATGCTGCCAAAAACTGACTTGTTTTTTTTTCCTCTTGGAAACAGTGAGGTTAACAGGGTTTATATCCGAAGAGACTAGAGACTTTGGAATGAAAGGTAAAAAAAAAAAAAAAAAAATGGATAAGCCTCCATTCTCAAAAGAGCTGCGATTCTCTGCCCCAGTGAGGTTAGCAATCTCAACAAAAGAAGAGTTTCGCAAGTGAATGTGACATGGTTGCCCCTGCGAAGAGCCACTGCACTCCAGCCCGGGCAATGGAGCGAGACCCCGTCTCTACAAAAAACAAGTAGTGAATGTGAAGTGTGAGCTGCTGCCAGCCCCATGGTATGACTTCTAGCGTGCTTAATTGGATCCCAGACTCAGGCCCTCCCGAAGGTAGATGTGGGCAGGGCCTGGGATGCCTTTCCCCAGCATCCTCTCCCAGGTACCAGCCTGCCTCATTCCAAAGCTCTAGGACTCTCGGAGCAGAGCTGAATTCTTGAGGACGTGGACTCTCCGCTGGCCTCGGAGGGCGGTGGTGGCCCGTGAGGGTCAATGACTGAGCTATGGAACATCACAAAGGAAATTCCGACAGGGTTATCATGAACGTGTGCCTGGAGAGGGAAAGAGTCCTGGGGTTTTCCACGCCAGGAGTGAAGCGGTTCCCCATAAAGAGAGATTCTTAAAGTCCTGGTAACGACAGCATCGGCAGGCCCAGCACGTGCAGGGGGACGCGGCTGTCACGTCGTCTTCCACGCAAACGCCTCATCATCGAGAACCTGTGCCAGCCTGGCATTGAAAGGCCCATAGAAATCCCGCAGGATCTTCTGTGTGACCGGCCACATGGGCCCCAGGCTCCGGTCCTCGGGACGCCGCGTGTTGGAGGCGGGGCTCTTGGTCATCAGGGCCTCCTGCTTCTCACTTAAGGGCCCTGGAACAAAAGAAAAAGCACTTCGTAAGGGTGAAGGCAGGAAGGAAAAGGGACTTTGCAAGAATCCCAGCTATGTTTTGTGTTGCCACAGACAGTTGTTTCTTTTAAGAAGAATGTGTTTGAGGATTAACATTCTTTGGCCGGATCCATTTCGCTGAGGGAGGAAGGTGGAAATACTTTTATAAAACAGCAGAGAAATTCTGTGGCCAGTGCAAAACGCCCACCCCTGGGGGAGCCCCACAGGTGCTTTATGACAATGCAGCACGCTGGAGGCTTACCTGGAGAACTCATCTCCAACCGCCCTTAACACGCTGTTTTCTGTGCTGTCAACTGGCCCTGGATAACTGTGTCACCTGCCAGGACCAGTCCATGAGCTTGGATTTGCCTGCTAATCTACCCACTGGAATTCTGCCCCAGCCATTTCTACTTTAGGCCAAAACTGATGCAAAGGGTCCCAGGCCTGGCCATATTCTACTCTGTGTGTCTTGCTGAGAAGTGGCCGTGGGAGGGGAGGGGACCTGTGTCCAGAGACCCCACTGTGAACCTCCCCCTACAGCAAGGACATCAATAAGGAGAGACTCTGCAACAAGCCAGCAGGGGCTGCCACCCTCATACTCAGCCCTCTGGGCCATAGCCTCTCGCTCGCTTAACCCACTGACCACCACTCAGGCTGCTTTATCCTGGGCTCTTGGGATCTGGCCAAAGTCCTTAGCCCATACGCAGAAAAAGCATGTCCCAGTGTTCTAGGGTTGGATAAAAGATAAGCTCATGAATGTGACAGAATCAACGTGGTCAAAGCAAAGAAAAACGGTTCCCGGCCCGGCCTTAGGAAAGAAAGTCACATTACCAGCTCTCCACAAGAAGGAGAAACATCAAATGATGAAGGAGTCCTGAGTTCCAGTGCTGAGCAGATAGATATATTTCCAGAAATACTCAGTTAAACAAATCACCAGGCAAGATTGTTAGGGCCGCGAGAGGTGTTCTAGGATACAACGCAAATTCTTCTGACCCTGTCTCAGTCTTTCAAGACATCCTTGAGCACCTCATCCACGTGGGCAGAACTCCCCACCCTCACACATGCTTCTGCCAGCCATCACTATGGGCAGCAGCGTGACCTGTTACCATCAGGTGCCCCTGGGGACCCTGGGGGCCCGTATCCTCAGGAGGGACCCGGCAGCTGTGGCCAGAAGCTGAAACCCAGTCATGTGGTTCTGACTCCAGGGATCACCAACGACCCCTGAGATGATGCAGTGACCTGCCCATTCCCTCCTCCAAGCCCTGTGTCCTCTGTCCCCGTCACCCACTGACACCGTGTCAGTCTTTCAAAGCTGGGCTCTCAGACCTTTCCACGAAGCTTTCCCCAATGCCTTCAGCAGCTGGAGTCCCACATATCAGCATACACCTTTTGTGGCCACACTGACCTTCCCCCACGGCGTTCTAGCTGTCACTCGGCTAGGAGAGCTTCCTCCTCTCTTCTCCCTCTCCCTATGTGGCTTCTTCCTCTCCCTTCACTAGGCCATCTCCTCCTTCCCCGAGGATCCCCTATAACGCCACGCAAAATCACCTGTGTGCAGGGGTGCTCAGTAAATGATACTGAATAGGTCTCTCGTAGGGTGTTCCCAGTTCAGCCATCCCAGCCCAGCTCGCCATGTCTGTGTTTGACCCAGAATGCTCCCAGCAGAGACATGTCCATGGAGCTCATGCTCTCCCTACTGGTCTTAAGCATCACAAGCATACCTAGGTTCAGAAACTGGAAGACCTTGTGCATGGTGTACTTGACGTTGGATGCATGATCTTCCAGGCGAAGAATGAGAAATTGTTCCTTGCTATAAACGGTGAGCCAGTCCAGAAGGTACACGGCATACAGCCCAACCTGGAGCCTCACCTAAGACCACAGAAGAAGGGCATTATTTCAGGAACAATTCCCAAGAGAAGTGTGGCATTTCATTGTAAATCCCACAAGAGAGTTATCCCAGCCAACAGTCAGCTTCAGAAGTGAGATTTTTAACACACTAGGTTTTTGCTTCTTCTTGAGGGGTTTTGTGCTACACATATGAAGAATTCCCACACCGAGGGTTCACAACAACTCTGTAGGCATCAAGCCTCCATTCCACAGGTGAAGACTGAGGTGCAGGGAAGAGGTCAAGGTTGCATCAACCCTTGGTGCATGTGTTCTTTGCACGATATCCTGACCGTCTCTGCTGCCACTGTGACCTCTATGCCCAGCACACAACAGGCTGTGAAAAATCAGCTGCAGACTCCCCAGAGACCACCCAGGTGAGTAAACAGCCAATGCCTGGTGCTGTCTAAGCGTCTGTGACCATGAGTGTGCATGTGAATCTAATCAGCTTTGAAGGAAGCCCATGGGACTTAAGTCTTTTTCCTTCCTATCTGCCTGTTTCCTGGGGCCTCATCCGTATGATCCTTCTCCCATGCCCCACTGCAAGCCTGTGTAGTGAAGATTTATTTAACCCTATCCAAGAGAGATCTGACCTTTGCCCTCGGTTCCTGGGAGGTGGCCTCTGGGTTTCTGGTGTCCTCCCTGACAAAAGTGATTTATGGGCTTTGAGCCACACAGTATCAGTCCTGACTCTGGTGGGACTGGAGACTGACGGTCAGTCACATGAGCAGTATGTGAGCGAGCCCCAGAAAAAACTCTGGATGCCAAAGCCCTGGTGTGGCAACACTCCATGAGTATTGTCACGCATCATGGCCAGGAGTCATTCACACTATCCATGACTCCGTGGGGAGGGAAGGACTTGGAACTCTGCAGTTGGGCCCCTTCTAGACTATGGCCCATGGCACTTCTTCCCTGGGCTCATTTTCTTTGCTTTCTTTCTTTTTTTTTTTTTGAGTTGGAGTCTCACTCCATCACCCAGACTGGAGTGCAGTGGCCGCTCCCGGCCACCGCAGCCTTGACCTGCTGGGCTCCGGCGATCCTTCTGCCTCAGCCTTCCAAGGAGCTGGAACTACAGGCAGACGTTACCACGCCAGATAAATTTTTGATTTATTGTAGAGATGAGGTCTCGCCAAGTTGCTCGGGTGGGTCTCGAACCCGCAGACCCAAGCAATCCTCACCTCGGCCTCCCAAAGCTCAGGCTGAGCCACTGAGCCCGGCCTGGGTTCATTTTCATCTACACCCTTTCCTTGTAATAAATTGTGACCATGAGTGTAAACGCCTTCTGTGTGTTCTGTGCATCCTTCTAGAAAATTTTTGAACTTGCCAGGCCCAGTGGCTAGCACCTTTAATCCCAGCACTTTGGGAGGCCAAGGCAGGAGGACTCCTTAAGCCTGGGAATTCAAGACCAGCCTAGGCAACATAACAAGACCTCATCTCTACAAAAAAATGAAAAAAAGTTAGCCAGTGTGGTGGTACACACATGTAGTCCTAGCTACTCAGGAGGCTGAGGCAGAAGGATTGTCTGAGCCCAGAAGGTTGAGTAAGCAGTGACTGTGCCACTGCACTCTAGCTTGAGCAATAAAGTGAGATAAGATCCCAACTCAAATATATATCTATATATTCAATAATTTTCATATATACAAATAGTTTTTTAAAAAATTATTTAAACTGAGGGTGGGTTGGGGAACCCCTTGCCCCAAACTTGCAATTGGCATCCGAAGTGAGGGCAGTCTTGGGACTGTTCCCCCTAACTTTGCAGTTTGCCATAAACTCTTGGCAAAGCTTCTAGAAAAAGCAGACCTCTTCCTCTTTCCCGGTTAGGGCTCCTTCTCCAGGGCTTCTCCTCGGCCTCTCCCTCATGTCCTCAGGGACCGCACTCTGTCTATCTGTGGTCTGCCCAGAATTTCTCATCTCCCTTTGTTGATGTCCCATCCAACCTGCCTGAACACTAACACAGCTCCCAGGCTGGTCTCCTCTATTCTTTGCACTGCCATCCGTGTCCCGCCACCAGCATATGACCTTTCCCAACCAGTGACCTGGCTGTAGTCGGACCCCGCTCAAAGCCTGCATGGCTCTCTAGGCGCAGAAAGCCCTAGGTCTACCTTGAACTTCTAGCTCAGTCCCTCCTCCATGGAGGACCCCAAGCTCCCCCTCGGAGCTCCCTGGTTCCACAGGCAACTGTTGAACACGGGGTTGACAATCAGATGATGAAACGCCCGGCAAAATATGTGCAGAACTAGTTTCGTCTCTCACTGCTTGTTTCCCATTTCATTATTTTTCTAACCACGGAGGAGGATGAGGAGGAGGAAAACAATTAGAGCGGATAAGTTGTCTCCGAAATTCATTAGCTGTTTCCAGCCCACACACTGTTGCTACCTTATACACCAGCTCATACAAGAGACCTCAAGCTGGGCCCAAGCTAAAGAGAAAATGAGTGTTACGTGCCAGTCTCGGAAATAAATATGCGTATCGCCTCCAACGCAGAAGAATCATTAGGAGAGAATGTCTTGTTGTTAAGTCGCTGGCCTCACAGGCATGTTCGGTTCTTTCTCCCTGGCAGGCTCCCAGGTCGTCCCTTGCAGGGAAGACCAGTCTGACCAAGGCTTGGCTCTTCCAGAGAACCAGTCTTTCGACTGCAGAACTTTCCAGAAGGAAAGGAGCCGGGCTTTTGTGGCAGGCTAGGGGGGTTTTAAAGTAGCTGTAACCTGTCTCTGCACCTGGCTGCAGGTAACAGAGTATTTCTCTGAAACCTGTTTGTCACCATCTTGGTGACAGCCCCCTCCGCTGCCCTCTGGAGGACAGAGCCCAGCTAGCAGGGTCCTGCCCTGGGGCATGGTCCTCTCAACAGGCAGGGGTGGTCAGGGAAGGGGAGGGAGCCCCAGGGGCCAAGACCCAAGACAGCTAGCCCCTCTGCCCCCTGCAATTCCCTCTTATCCGTCCACCCCCACAGCCCCCTCAATTCCCACTCCAACCCCAGCCCCCCTAGCAGCCAAGGAGAGTTCTGGTCACCTCAAGTGACAGTTTCTGGTACATGCCGCATCACTGCCACAACTGTGCATTATCAAGACAAGCCAAAGATGGCCCCAGTCAGAATCCTTCTTTCCTCATCCTTGTCCAGTATAGGACAGAAAATCAACATAGGACAACCAAAAAAAAGGGTATTTAGGACAAGTGCCCAACACGTTTAAAATTAGAAAACATCAGAGCTTCAAGAAGTCTTTGAAGTTATCTGTGCCAGCTGATTCATTGACAGAAAAATAGATGCCCAAGGAGGGGCAGGGGCTGTCCAGGGCCAGTGCCAACCCCCTGAGCCAGGATCCAAAACATGCCCTTGTGTACATGGGGCTTGTCCCATCACACGGGGCCCCCGGAAGAGCAAGCCCTGAGGAGAGCCAGTACTGAGCTGAAGGCGATCCTAGGCCTTACTTCTCTCCAGACTGGCACCTGGCTGAGCCTCTCTGTCCCCCACTAGAGAGTTGAGACTCTCGACACCTACCCTTACTAGTTCCCATTCACTCATGTATGCATTCATTCATTTGACAAATAATCTGAGTTCACACCAGGCAACCCACTAGGGGTGTGCCAAGGTCCAGTGTGTCTTACAAAACTGCCCTCCCAGTGCGGCGGCTGGGCTGGGATTTGCAGCTGGAGGGAAGCTGGTTTCTTGCAGAAATGAAAATTCACTTCTAAGAGGAGCGTTTTCAGTTGCCCGGCTCTTCCTCTTGTGTCTGAGCTCTCCAGGGACTGGGGAGATTAAAGGATGCTCCTCCTGCCACATTCATTCCATCCATTGATCCTGTCCTGGGGATCTCCCTTTACCAGGGGCACCGGCTAAGCTACTTACTGTCTTGTCATCTTCAGCAAAACAAAATTGAATGTAAAGCACATGCCTCCAGCCAGCTCAAACTCTGGCTTCTAGGAGCGATTTCGGAATGGTGGAAACTCCCTGAGTTTAAGGCCATCAGACCAGGGACCGAACCTTAAGCCAACTTATTCCTAGCTACGGGTTGGAGAGTTGACCTCAGTGAGACTCAGTGTTCCTGTCTGTAACATGAGGGTGGATTTCAGGGGCCCTGTGAGGACTGAATGTGACAATGTGTTGAAAGAGCTTGGAACAGTGTCTGGCAGTAATGAGCCAAGGTTAGATCCCTTCCCATGATGTGGTTTTCAACAACATTTATCAGGAAGTTTCAAGCATGCAGGACATGGAGACAATCAGGATGGTGTCCATGAACTTATGGCTCAGCCACAACAATGTTCTTAAATTCAGGGATAGAGCACACCGGAAGCAGGAGCTGAGGGGCACACCCTCCCTTCTTTGGGAGGAAGTATCCCACATGCTCTGTCTCGGGCTCTGGCTAGAACAAGAGAAGGGGCTGGGGGCTGGCATGGATGGGTGGTACAAAGTGTCCCGGGGTACACAGATCGCACACGAATATCAGACATTCACTTTTCTAGGAGAGAAGCACAATTGGGGCTATTAAAATAAAACTGTGCCCCAAGGCAGGAGTCCCCCCAGCCTGCCTTTTCCTGCCCATCCAAACCCACCCAGCTGAAGCAGCTTCTTCTCAGGAATCCCAGTGTAAACCCTGCCCCTGTCCCTGTTTTCCAGTCCTTTTTTCAGACAGTCTCCTACAGAGAGAACTCAGTGGCCACACGGTCTGCATGGGGAGGGTTCCAGCCCCTTCTGGGACCACGCCAGCTGGACAGCTCACCTCTCACTGTCCTCCTCTGCTGAGGACGACACTGATTCCTGCCTTCCTGCTTCCCATCTGCCCGTCAGGATTGTTTGGAGAATCATGTGGGATCACACATAGGAGAAAATTTCAAAAGGCATGTGGTAGAACCACCGAGGTGAGGGCTCATCTTCCTTCCAGGCACATGAGTCTCATCTCCTGGGTCAGAACACCACCCTGCACCTTCCCTCTTAGACCAGGGCCTGCACACGGTGGGAGCATAGGAACAACAGCCAAAGACTGACCTGCTGGGAAAATGTTGGGGCCAAACACGTGTCGGGAGGAAGCTGGGTCACAAGGCATAGATTTGGGTCCTGGATCCTCGGTTTACTAGCTGGTGGCTCAGGATGAAGGTTGCCTCTCTGGGCTTCAGTTTCCTCAGATGTAAACAGGAAGCCCCAGGTAGGGGAGGGCTTGCATCAGGCATGGTGCCAAGTTGGTGCTCAGTCTACACTGGCTGAATCCATCCTTTCCCATCCACACTCTGACCGGCACGTTCAACCCCCTTGGCAAGCTCCGCCTGGTGGCCCCATCGACCAGGAGGTACCTGGGCAGAGAAAGGCGGCCAGGCAGACTGGCTCACCTGGCCAGTTGGGCTGCGAGCACTCCTGTCTGCAATCTTCCTCTTCCCCTTCCTTCCAGGGTTGCATCTCTCCCTCAGTCAGGGGTGCGGGTCTCAGACTAGCCTTGAAGGTCCTGTACCAAGTTTTTCCTTCTCTGAAATGAGGCCCTGTGGAAGATTAGACAGTGCTCTCCTTTGCTTCCTCCTGGATTTTCCGTGGACATTTCCTTAAACATCCAAACCCGGAGGTGGTCTGCAACCCTTCGCCCCCGGGGTGACAAATCTACATCACAGTTTCTGACTAACCTAGACAAGTGCTTTCATTTCACCTAGAGATATTCTCCTGACAGTGTTATATACTTTTGTTTGCAATGACTGTTATTCGGGACTTCAAATTACACCTTTTAGTGTGCTCAGGAATGTCCTAACTCTCTCTGGACTGCATTTATAAATGATTGGCTGATTCTACCGAGAGCATGAGTGCCAGCTGAGGAAGTCACCCAGAGACCACGAATCCCTGCTGAGGCTAGTGTCACCCATGGTGGCCACCATCACAGGGAACAAGAGTCTTGGGGAAACTGTATTTTTGCGTGGCCATAGCTTGGCCAGCATAGCCCGCGGCCCTGCTCCATGACCCAGATCCACTCTCAGCTGTGGCTCTCCCACCCCCCATGGAGTGAGTCTGAGTAAACAAGCCCCCCAACGCTCAGGAGGCTCCCTTCAGATGGTCGCAAAGCTGGGCTGGCAGGAGGAAAGGGGCACTGGGCATGGCGCCTCGAGGCGGGGTTGTGGTTTCTTCCAGCACCCATCACGAGGCTCAGCACAGAGTGGGCACCCAATGGATGCAGATGGACACCAATCAAGTCTCCACTTGGAATCGGGCCTGTCTCTTTTTCATGCCACATCTACATTTTTCTCCTGCAGGTGGTTCCTCCTTCCTGCAGGCCCCACACAGAGGACCCTACATCACAGGCATAAATAATAATAATAACCAACAGCTAGGAGCGAGGACCATTGTGGGCCAAATGCTGTGCCCGGCATGCAAGCCAGAAAATGTGCACGTGGATGTGCTTCCTTTTTTCAACCCACCACGCCTGATCCAATCCATCCCCAAGTCCTTTTCCCTTGTCCTTCTAATTGTTTCTAGAAAACTCCTGCACTCTCCTAGCCTCTGCCCCTGTCCTGACTCAGCTGCCACCTCTCTTGCTGCCTACCCGTGTCTGGGAGACCACCCCTCCCGGGCCCTATCCCACGCCTGTCAGTTGCACCAGGCGCCCTTCTAAAACGTGGAACTACCATGACTATGGACGGGATTCAGGACACACTGCCTCAAAATAGGGCACCTTGGCATTTGAGAAAACAGCAGAAGCAGGAAAGCTGCTTGCACCTCTACCTCCCTTCTCTCCCCTGAAGCCGGCCACAAAAACCTCAGACCAGAAATACCCATCCTGTACCCAGAGGAAAGGAATGCCCTCATTTCTGAAGATGCAGAGACACAGAGAAGTATCTGAACAAAGAGTTCTGCATCCCCCCAGCTTATTACCATTAGATCACTCCCTGCCCTTTTACCAGTTATATCTCTCTGCAAGACTATCCTCTTCATCAAACCTAAGCTGGAAAATGTAGAGGTTTCCCTGTTTCTCTAGGTCTCCATTTTTCTTTCTGAAGGCTCTCGTGTCATGCAAAATATGTTAAATACATGTGTATGCTTTTCTCTTGTCAATCTGCCTTTTGCCTCAGTCATGAGCCTGGTCATGGCTAAGAAGAGATATTTCTTTTCAACCTTCACGCTGCCCTCTGTTTAAAGCCTCCCGTGGGGTCCCATCTCTCTCGGGGTGAGGTCTAGACTTCTTGCGAGGCTCACCAAGTTCTTGGGAATACAGCTCCACGTGCCATGGACCTGAGCTCCCTCTTTCACTGCTCCCTCCTTCCCTGGGGGGGCAGTGGTTTGATGAAGCTCAGGTTTGATGAAGAGGATAGTGACCACGGGGCCTTCGCACATGCTGTTCTCAGTTCTTGAGTTGACTCTTTCTTTAGGCCTCAGCACAGACATTCCCTCTCCTGATAACCTGCCTGATGCCTAGTTCTCAGGTGGCCTCTGCCGGGGCTTAGAGCTCCCTGCCCAGCCTTCATCCACTCTCCCGGCTAGTTGCACAGAAAGTCAAGGGCCATACCTGCCCTGGTGCTGCTATGGGCCCAGGACCCAGCACCATGTAGGGAATATAGTGGGGAGAATAAACACAGGAATACACGACAGAACTATCCATCTGTAATCCTTACAACAGCCTGGTAAAGTAGTATTATTACCCCCTTCTATGATAAAAAAACTGGGTGTCAGAGAGGCTAAGACAACTGTCTAGAGTCACACAGCCAGTAAACGCCTGCGCTGGAAACTGAATCCTCACCGGTGTCTGACTCCAAAGCCCACTTCTACCCAGACCACAGCCAGGTTTTGCAGCATCTGTGTCCCTGTGGCATCTTCCTTGCCAAACTACAAGGTCCAGCGGGACAGCCTCGAGTTCTACTACTACCCCTGCATGCTGCCTGCCAGAGATGATGGCCTCAATAACAAGTAAGAGGGAAAAACGTCTCTTGACCCCCCCCCAGGGGTTCTCGGGCCTCCACAGCAGGTCTGTTCACGTCTTACCCCATGCACACCTGCACAGAGCCAGGCTGGTAAAGCCACACTGGCAGCACTAGCTTCGCTGTGGGAGGTGTCACCCCACATAGGCCCCGCTGCCAAAGCACTCAGACAACCCAGGGAGCCCAGGTGGAAAATCTCCCCGAGGCTAAAAGTTGCTGGATTCACCATCAACGACATTTTGTATTTTTTAAAAAGGCTAGAAATTTATAGTTGGAGTCACGAAGGAAAAGCAAGAGAAAGGATTCAGGGATCAACAGAAATTACTTTAAAACCGAGACCCTGCCAAAGAAGCATTGAAAAGCAAAGATAGATAATTTTTTAAACCAACACCCCCTCCCCAAAGAGAATGCTCTTAAGACAATCTGAGAGTTGGGTGTCCTCATGTCTGCTGATTTTAATTGCTGGGTGTGTTTTTGGAGCCTCACTCAATGGTAATCTTCCTAAATGCACCCTCATTCTCCTGTGGAGGTGGCAGAGTGACCAGCAGGGAAGAATGCAGGGCGTCAGCCTAGAGAACCCATCCATTTTCAGTTTTTACAACCCATGAATAACGGCGATGGAGAACAGCATTTGCACATTAAAACGTTTCTCTGTGTTCCGATGCTAATACCCCAATCCACAATGCTGCTTGCATAATAACAACAAACCGGCTGGCTGTGCCAGGGCCGGCTGGGCGGATACGCACAGGCATGGCGTTGTTGAGCGTGTTGTTGTAGACACAGGCGCGCAGTGAATAATCGAGCATGCAATTTTCAAACAGCTGCAGTGCTTCTGTCACTTTCTCATGGAAGTCGTCTGCAGATTTATTCGAACTTGCAAAGTAGAGATAGTCTGAGTACAACCTATGAATAAAATAAATGGATATTTTTACCACCCGTGAATGTGCAATCACGCCATGTAGGTGACAATGAAAGTCAACGTACAATCACCTTAACTAGTGTTGCTTATGAAAACACTACCAGCTCTCTCCTCTCCCGTGTAGACCGGTCACCTCCCTAGTCCCTCTGAGCTCCCGCCCTTCACAGGGCCACCTAAGCTCTCCCAGACACAGACTTGTCTACACGGGGCCCTAGCAAACACCAGCAGTTTTTATGCCGGTGTTCTTTCTAGTCGTCTCAGGCAACAGCTCTGTTTTCACAGAAACAGAGAGCTTCAAGACAACGCCAGATCACCAAAATTGTACAATGGCAGAGAGGCCATGAACATTTAACACACTTTTCCATTACTCTCCCCTCTTCTGAAGGAACAAAAACAAGAGCATCTGTTGCTCTTACGGTATTACAATTCCACATGAAATTCCTGGCCCTTTTCATAGACATTCCTGACATTTTAAAAAAAATGATGAAATGTGTCTTTCTAGATTGGTAGGGACCTGTTTTTTGACATAACGCAAAAGCACCCCCACGTATGCATGGTAAACACCTGCAGATCTGTTTACCCACAGACACGAATCTGTTCCTGCAGACACCACCCACATGTATGGAAGAATGTTGCCACACAAGAACTGATAGCCTTCCTGAGCCAAACTCTAGTCGGGCTCTTCTGAATCCTCTTCTCAAGCAGGTCTCAATCTTTAGACCTCCAAGTCCATCTTTGCATCGCCCCATTTTAGCGAGAATCCTGCTGTTAAATACAATTTATGGGAGACCGCTGTTTTGGACTGAGTTTTTGCGCCAGGCCCCCACAGACCAGACCAAGCTGGAATGGAGTCATGCCAGGTGCCCTGTAATCGCACCGAACTGAGAAACAGGCCAGTTTTCAAAACAACAGGACATTCACAGCAGTCGTTCAGATGGAGCCCAGCCCATCTTAGCCAGCATACTAAGAAAGTACCCCCTACTTCCACCCTATAAGGAAAGTAGTTGAAATGACCAGTCTTCTCTTTGTTTTCTATTTCTACTTCTTCTGCCCTTTTCTGCCGATAAAGGTCACCCCTCTGCTAGGTTCACAGGAGAACCTTACTATTACAAGTGTACGATGCTGCCAGTTCATAAATTGTGCCCTTAAAAGCCAATTCGATCTTTAAACTAAATGTGTTAAAATTTTGGTTTTCGACATTGCTAAGTCTGTTTAGTCAAAATCCCCCACCCTTGATCACGAATCACCACCCTACGGATCTGATTGGGTTTCTCATCTTACGCCATTCCCCAGGTGAGGTCTGGGCACCTGGCCCATCTTCAGCAAGAATCCTATTAGATCAGTAGAGTCAAATCCTCCCCCTTACCCCTGACGTTTCCACCTTAGTAATTTTCCATCCATCACTCACCCCCACCCCGCCCTGATCCTTGGCCTTAAATCCCTGCTTCTCCTTGTTGTATTTGGAGTTGAGCTCAATCTCTCTCTTCTACAGCAAAACCCCAACCCAGTGGTCCCTGACCTTACTGCAACAGTCCCGAATCAAGTCTTCCTTCCTCTTTTAACAAACAGCAGAACAGTTTTTTTTTTCCTTTAACAGAACTTTCAGATTGAGTTTCCTCTTCTTTTTCCTCCCCTGTTTGCAGAGAGGTTCAAATCCTGCTTTGTCACAAACATCTGAAAGGGGACTTTGGTTCACCATAACAAACAGCCTCTACCTCCCAATTGGATGCTGTAGTTGGTTAAATTGTGGCCTCCAAAAAGATATATCTAAGCCTGAACCCCTATACTTGGGAATGTGACCTACTTAGAAACAAGGTCTTTGCAGACCTAATTAAGTTGATGGTCTTAAACCCACAAGAGAAGAGGCATAGGCACAGGGGTAAACAGCATATGAAGACAGAGGCAGAGACTGGAATGATACGTCTGCCAGCCAAGGATGCCAAGGACTGCTGGAAGCCAACAGAAGCTGGGAGAGAGGCATGGCACAGATTCTCCTTCAGATCCACCGAAGGGACCAGCCCTGCAGACATCTTGATTTAAGACTTCTGGCCTCCAGAATCACGAGAATAAATTTCTGTTGTTTAAAGCTACCGAGTTGGTGTTAATTCATTACGGCAGCCCCGGGAATCCAGTACAGATTCTAAGCCCCAACTCCAAGGAAGACTAAGGAGTTATTTTTGCTGACACTTCTCCCACCCTGAGACCTTGGAACAGCGGCCCCAAGCGTGCAGGAGGACGATGACCGTGGGGTGACTTCCCACAGGGGAACAAGAAAGGCCAACACAAACGGGAGCTTTTCCCTTCAGGGAGACACTGCTGGGATCTGCCCGAAGAATCAGGCTAATGCTTCACAAGAACGTGTTCAATAAACAACACTGTCATTTCTCTACAACTCCTCTCTGGGGAAGAAAGAATAAGTTAATAACCTTGGATGAGTGGAAGCCACTTGGAACTGTTAAAGCCATTCAGATTTTGAGGATGGCAAATATATCAAGAACAAGCAGCCAAGGGACCTCAAGAGATGGAACAGCTGCGCCATGTAACCAGGTGAAATGTCAAGACAAACCTAAACACCCACTTTTGGCCTTTAAAATCAGAGACCAGCGTGGAAAACACATAAGCTCATGGCGAAGCATCAGGGTGCTGCAGGGACACGGATGCCGCCTCGGGATGCACTAACAGAGCAAGACATCAAGAAGGTAGGAGGGTGGAGCTAAGGAACAGGCAGCCCAGACCCTAAAAGGACACTGATCTCCCCTGCTAAACAGGGAGGGGGAACGGGTTTTCTCTCCTTAGATGCACAAGGACTCGGCAGAAAGGAGCCCTGTCCCAAGCTCCCAAAGGACTGACCAGTGGATAGAAGGTTCAGGAAGAAAGACCGGTTTCATGCAAGGGGAAACTTATCCAGCCAGAGCATCCTAGCATGAGATAACCAGCCCGGGGTGGCAGGAACAGCCCAGGGAGGTGGGGAGGAGGGCTCCAGAGAAGCACAGGGCCCGGGACATCCTTCCAGCCCCGAGTTTCAAGGCTGCCCAGCCCCCCTCCGGCTAAACCACCTCATTTTCTTACTCTCAAACCATCCCGAACAGATGGGTGTTACATTTGGCCAGGACTGTTTCCAATGGCAATTCCAAATATAAGTCCAAATGCATTCCAGGCCTTCTGTGCTGCGGTTATTTTAGAAGGCTGCGGGTGCGGCCCGACAGCGGGCCTGCTCATGGGGTGCTGCTCGGCCCCTTTCCTGGAGCATGGGGTTCCTGGGAACCCGGCGGTGTGGCAGAGGAATGTGATGTGTGTGCTGGGGGGGTGCTCCCTCAACCCAGTGCCTCTGAAGGTGACCACCTCTCTTCCCACAGGATGAAGAGGGGACGGCAGTGAGTCTCAAAGCCGTACCACGAAAAATGTAGACAGCTCCCCCAAGACCACTGCTGAATTCCTTCCACGGTGTTTCCAGGGCGCTGCTCTGAGCCCACATGAACAGAGAGGTCAGTGTGCCAATCACTACCAAGCAGGAGCAGCTAATACTCCACGAGTTTCTCCTCTGGGCCAGGCTCTGAGTGATGTCTGGGTTTAGCCCCTGCAGTTTCCTCAGTCCCTGATGTGGACGCTGGCAGTTACGGGGGCAGCCATATCAGGCCCTGGGTGCAATGCCCTATGAGACGCACGCTACGCAACTTATGGGGGACAGGACAGGTGTCCAGAGAGGTTAAGGTGTTCGCCCACGGCCATGCAGCCCAGGAAGCTCCAGGGTGAGGACCCAAACAAACCCAGGTCTGCCTGACCTCAAGGCCCATGACCCAGCAGGACGTGGCCACTGCCTTTCTAGTTTAGGGAAGTAGACAAATCGATGGCTAGCCATTCGGGTCGATGCTTCTGGGTTTTGTTTTGGCTTTTTTACAGTTTGAGAGGGACAGCGATTTGGAACTACTTTTTAAGTAGTTATAGAACTACTTAAAAAGTCACAGGAGGCTGATAATCACAAAGTGTAACAGAGCAGCAAACAAGCATCTAAGATAAACTTGAGGAACTTCATCGCCATGGTCAGGAAAAGCAAATGTATTTGTGAAACATCATACCAGGCACCTAGAAATGACAGCAAAAACAAGGGGGTATCCGGGTGTCTATCACAAAGCCAGAACGCACTGTGTGACCTTGTATCACTTGGATAAACTAACATTCACTGGTTATTGCAATTGTTCGTTAGATTTTAACAGTTTTAGTCCTGAAATGATGATTTGCTTGATAACTGGCCTCCCTCTACCTGGAGACCTCTGCAAGGACCCGCTTTAATGTCACCAGTTTGGACAAACTCTCTATAGTGGTATCTCCTTTTGTAGGGTTTTCTTTCATATCATTTTTATATTGAGACATAATCCACATACTATAGGATTCACACCTGAAAATGGACAATTCGGTAGTTTTTAATGACACGTACAAAGTTGTGCAACCATCACCACTCCCCAGCCCCAGCCCAGCATGAAGAATATTTTCATCTCCTCAATAAGTGGCCACTGGTTTTAACATGGGTCCCCAGAGGAGCCCATGTCAGAAGTCACCAAGATCACCCAGCCCCAAAGGCACACAGAAGCACAAGCTCCAGTCTCAGCCTTAACTCGGACAAGGGCAGGCACAGCCTTGGGCTGCGACATTTCCTCCGGTTACTGCCTCAGCCTTCTCAGAGGACCACAGGGTTGAAGTTGTCAGCGGCTGGGGACAGGGGACGGCTCTCGGGCTGGGTCATTCAGTGATGCTGGCCTCATCTCCCTGTGCTCCTAGAACACCCGCTGGTCGGCTCCTCAGTGACACTCAAGGGAATACTCACATCTCCTCAGCCAGGAGTCCCCGAGAGGGGAACACGCTCGTGTCCTCCAAGTCACCCCCCACTACCTCACAATCCTGCAGGCACAAGAGGGTCGTATTAATGTGGTTACCACAAAAAAAGGCAGAGCCCCTGGCCTCATTAGTTTCCATTTGCCGGCATCCACATTTAAATCACTGATCAATAAATTCCCAACCTCTGAAATGCTGCCATCAATCATGATTATGCATATTTTTCCTACCAGGAAAAAAAAGGCCATTTCATGTGACCGGGAAGGAGGCCTTTTGTGCCACTGAATCACAAACCATGAATATCTCATCACAGGCACAAAGAAACAGGACTGGCCAGGCCAGCTTACTTGGAGAAAGAATCCAGGGTCACCTTAAGCTGAACACAGAAATGACACGGGGGAGGCTCATTTTCATTCAAATAAAAAATCCACCTCTGGGCCTAAAAACGTCCAAATGCATGCAAAGCTTCCTATTCACTGGGGCCATTCTCCTTCCCCCCCAGGTCCTTGAGCACAAATGACACTGAGTCCCCCCTTGTTTCTTCCAGAGCATCCAATCCTAGGGCCTTGATCAGTATCCATGACCTGGAAGGTAGAAGCTTCCGGAGGCAATACCACGCATGCTTTGTATCTCCAAGCCTATTATGGTTTCCAACGTCCTTTCTCATGCTTTGCCAGTGATCTTGCTGGCAGATGTCTCTACAGGTGAGAAAACGAATATGCACAGAGGACCAGCGGGCCGCCCCGGGTTACAAAGCCAGGCCTGGGTCCCAGGGTGTGAGCTCCTCATTGCACACCGGGGCTGCCTAGTCCGTGGCATGTGGTGCCACACCCTCCTTCAACACGGCCAACTCCCTAAGCAGCCCCAAGGCTCTTGGAGTGAGGGCCCCTGAACTCTACCTGGCTGCCCCAGAGTGGAGTCTAGGGCACACTTCTCACCTTGTAATCTACGCAGATACAGAAACAACGGGGCTCTTTTTCCCTAAGGCGTTCCTCTCTCAGGGAACCGCCCTTTCCAAACAATCCGTGTGGGAATGCACAGGACTGCCAAGGCCTTTGCAAACGTTTCCCAAAAAAATAAACAGGGCTCAACACACGGGAGTTTTCAGCTTAATGGTTTTTCTCCCACCAATAGCACGATGGAGTCCCTCACCAGGTGGTTGCCGCTGAATGGTCTTCAGAGAACACCTCCACAAAGGCCTGAGCTGTCCTTTGGGCCTGGGCGCTGCCAGGTCTCCTTCCCTGCTCTATGATATGAGGCCAGGCCCCTTGACTTTGGGTGGTTCAACAGCACAGCCCTATTAAAGTGACCTCATGCCGCTCTTAGGGCCCATATCAAGGTGTGTCAACCCAAACAGGCAGCTTCTGAAAAGCAAAATGCCTGAATTCACCAGGAAATCAACAGGCAGCTTCAGGAAAGACTTGCCACTGCAGTCTTCCTCAAGACTACCCCTTGTAACTCTTTGTCATGTAAAGTCTTAGAGAAAGAAAAGGAAAGAGCTGAAGGGAGGAGAAAGAAACAGAAACCGATCTGTTTGTCATGACCTCCAAACTCCCACGGCCTCTCTCCCTGTTCTGTCTCTTACCCACAGATATATTCTTCTAGCTTCCCTCTGAGATGGTTTATACCAAACATGAATCCCTCAGGACTGAGGAACAGCCTGTGTCTTAATCCTTGTGCAAGTCCGTTATGGAGAAAATATGGCACGACCTTCCCAGGGCTGGGGTTTCCTCTTGCACCTGAGAACACATCGATGGCTCCCAGGGGCATGGGGAAGTCGTGGTGTTTGGAGAAGGATCTTCATCACAGCCTGAGTAACAAGAGGGATTCTTGCTTCAAGTCAAAGTTCTACGGCAGCTCAAAAGCATCAGTCTGGCTCAGCTCCCTTCTGTGCATTCTGGTTCTTGGCTAGAGAACAAGGTGAGTCCAGGCTTTGGTGCCCACAAAGACCAGGGTCCTTAACTGTTCACAGAACTTTGCAAAGCTGAGAAGTCAACCTGCCTACGACTCACAGCCCATTCCCTCCCAGAAACCACCCTCAGCCTCACCCAAAGTTAAGCCTCCCCGGGAGGTCCCCATGCATGGGCTGGCACATGGGAGATGTCTCAGCTGGGGCAACTCTGAAGGGCGGTCCCAGTTCCAAAGCGCCCATGCAGTGAACTGTGACCTCTGCTGCAAATGTATCCGTAGCTCACCCCGCCCCACCGCCTGTCCTGTACCCATCACCCCTTCCAGGGGTTGTCCTCAAAAGCACTCCCATAATCCTCCTGCACACAAATGGCTGTCTCAGAGTCTGCATCCTGGTAACTGCTCTGTGATAAGGGTGACATGCTCAGATGCTTAGTCAGAGCTACATGGGCTAGAATCCCGGCCTGGCTACTTACTCTCGGTAAGTGACTTCACCCCCACTGCGCCCACATGCCTCACCTGTGAACACATAGCACAAACCCTCTCACCTGCTTACAAATCTCAAATGAGGCAACGTCTGAAAAGGGCTTAGCACAGAGCCAGGTTGGAGTCAGAGTTCATTGAGGACCGCTCCTATCTGCTCGACTAGATGTGGGCTCCAGGAGGACAGGCAATGAACTTGCCCTCCTAGGTACACACCACATCTACAGCACATCAAGGTGTTCGATAATACAGCCATGCACCACTTAATGATGGGGATATTTTCTGAGAAATGCACGGTCAGGTAATTGTGTTGTGTGAACACTGCAGAGTATGACACAAACCCAGATGGTACAGCCTACCACACGCCTAGGCCTATAGCTCCTAGGCTACACATCCACAGCAGGTGACCGTGTTGACGACTATAGGCAATTGTAATACAGTGGTAAGTACCTGCATAGCTAAACATAGAATAGAGGCTGTAAAAACACAGTACTATAATCTTACAGGACAATTATTGTATATGACGCGTGGTTGGTTGTTGACCAAAACACGTGGTATGTGACCGTGTTTGGTGAGTGAATGATTGGTTATGATTACTACTGTTATTAGCTACTTCTGATACCTCATAATAATACTAGCTAATAAGCATATATTTTCCACTTGTCTAGCACTGTTGAAACACATTACTATGTATATTAAGCCAATTAATACTCACAAACCCAGAGAGAGGACGTTTTCCCCCCATTTTACCGATGAGGAAATGAAACAGAGAGTTCAGTTACTTGCCCCAGGTCACAGAGCTAATGAGTGGCAGCTAGAGATCCAGTGCAGGCAATCTGGGCCCCAGAGGCCGTGTCCTTGTCACCATGACCCTGGTACACTCCCAGACACTGCAGGTAGAAATCATTCATCACCCTCACCCCCACCACACACTCTGCAGATGGAGAGAAATCAATACAACCAGGATTCCTGTCCAGACGCGTAGCCCCGTCACTACTCAGTGTCCCGACAAGCCACTGCATGTAAATGAAGGCATTTCGTTAAAAGCCTGGTTCCCTTCTTAGTTTATCGTCATAAACAGATGAATTATTGAACCAGTCCGGGAGACTGTTCAAAAAAATCAGTGAATAGAAGCAGACGGAGAAAACAACTACCCAGGTTCCAAAGCTCAAGGGGTTTGAGCTCGATTTTGATCGAGTTCTGATTCTTAACTGAGCTGTGGTCTCCTTTCCTTCGGATTCAGCTTCCTAAAATGTGAAAACCAACCACTCCTGTGGTGGTCGTTTCTGGGTATTGCATCAAGACTGCACACCAAATTGGAACCAAAACCAAAATACGGACACTGTAAAATCCTTAACAGATGGTGCATGACCCTACTCCAAATGTCCCCTGAATAAAATGCAGCTAGGCTGGAATGCAGCTAGGTTAGAGGGACCAGCATTCTTCACATTAAATGGGGGCTGTAACTGCCTCTGAGTCACGAGGCAAACTCTATCAACTGTCTCACAAATTAAGAGGCAGGAGGCTAATGTGAGATGTATTTGAAAAGAACAGTCTTTACCACTTAAAAACAGGATTAAACAAAGGAAAATTATACTTGCATTTGGTGGCTTCTTTTTAATTAACTGGACCGATTTAGCATAGGGATGCATCAATTTAGCTTTAAATTGCTGTGATCTCTGACAGAGATCGTGTATTCTTGGCTGGCCTCTCTGGCCATATGAACCATCCCATCTCCTTTTTCCCATTATCCTCTGTTCTCCAGGAAAAAAAAATGGACTTACCATTTACATTCTCCTCTGGAAAGTTGAAAGTGATATTTGACTTTGTTTCAATTCCAACATTTTCAAACCCTTTACCTTTGATCAATTGCAGAAATAAAGGCTAAATGTGAACCAAAAGCTAGAAATAGAAAATTTTTTTTGCCTCCAAGTCAATTTGTAGAAGGAAAAGAACCATCTGGGTCCACTCCAACTTGCAATGAGCAACTCAAGGCATCTCCCACTTGCAGAAGTGCAAGGTCACGGAAAGACTGAAGTAAGCGAATGGCCTGGGATCTAGTTATATGAGTGGGAACTTGGGTTCAGAGTATCTGTTTCTTCAAGAGTGACCTAAACACACAGTGTTTATCATCCTTTCTGGCTGAGCTAAGGAACGAGCCAGCCATTTCAGATAGGCCATGAGTCATGGGTTTCAAAAAAAGAAGAAATTCCTATTGTTACATATTTTTATACATGTTTAATAGGCGATGAAACAGCTGCTACTGTTAATAACTTTCACAGAAAACATGCACTTAAACACTCACTCCCTTTGTCACTGGAGTCGGTATCAAGCTGGAAGTGACTTCTCCTGGTTGCTTAGTGGGGGACCCAGTATCCTCAGGATCAGACAGAGAATGGGAGGTAGCTAACTTCTAACGGTCCTCAAGGATCCCTGGTTCTTAGTATTCACACTCTGTAGTTTCTTCTACTTGAGTGTGGCTGGATCTAGTGCCTTGCTTCTAACAAACATAATTTGGCCATGGTGATAGGATGTCACTCCCATGGCTAGGTTACAAAAGGTCATGACTTCCAATCTGCTAACTGACGTTCTTCCTTGCTGGCTTGAATGAAGCCTGCAGCCATGCTTGGGAGGCCTAGCAGCAAGGTATTAGGAGCAGCCTCTCACTAAAAGCCAGCAAAGAACCAAGGCCCTTGTTCCAGGAGCCCACGAGAAACTAAATTCTGCCTCCTACCAAGTGAGTTTGGAAGCAGATGAGACCCGTCGAGCCTTCAGATGAGACCTCAGCCTTGGCTGACACCTGGACTGTAGCCTTGTGAGAGATCTGAAGTAGAGGACCCAGAAAAGCGGTGCCCAGGTTTCTGACCCCCAGAAACTAACTTGCGATGCAGCAGTAGATAATCAATACAGCAGGCACCATGAGCACTGGGTTAGTATCCTGCTGCACATTGCTGGCAGTAGCCTGCTTTCTCCTCAGCACCAGAACATTTGTCCAGAAACTAACTTGCGACGCAGCAGTAGATAATTAATACAGCAGGCACCACGAGCACTGGGTTAGCATCCTGATGCATATTGCTGGCCCAGTAGCCTGCTTTCCCCTCAGCACCAGAACATTTGTCATGATGAACTCAATGCCCCACTTCTCAGCTAAAGCAGCAGCTCCCAGAGAGCAGGCACTGGGTCCTCACCACCATCCACCGTCATTATTCACAGGGCCCAGCACATGGCAGGAGCTCCGTAAATATTTGAATTGATGAACTATTTGTGTTAGGTTGAGGACCGGGGAAGCAGGAAACCTTCACCTTCGATTCCTAATATTAAAAAGGTACTTGTTCTTATGAAAATAAAAGAAGAAAACATGGGGCCGGGCTCGGTGGCTCAGTCTGTAATCCTGCACTTTGGGAGGCCGAGGTGAGTGAATTGTCTGAACCCGCGGGTTCGAGAACCGCCTGGGCAACTTGGCGAGACTTCATCTCTGCAATAAATCAAGAAAATGAGCCAGGCGTGGTAGCGCGCTCCTGTAGTTCCAGTTCCTTGGAAGGCTGAGGCAGAAGGATTGCCGGAGCCTAGCAGGTCGAGGCTGCGGTGGCCGGGAGCGGCCACTGCACTCCAGTCTGGGCGACAGAGTGAGACTCCATTCGACTCAAAAAAAAAAGAAAGAAAACATGGTGGCTACTTGAGAGGAACGTGTCATAGACCGTGGGGCTCGACCCAGGTGGCAGGCTTGGACCGAGGTCTGAGAGGTAAGCTTGGCAGGTCCTGTTCCTGGCTGAGCCATCTGCACCTGGAAAGACTGCTGTCCTGCCTGCTCAGAGGTTCACCTTTATGGTGCTGGTGTCCTCAGAGGCAGAACCAGAATTCTAGGAAGAAAGGGACACACTTAGGGAACCTGGTTCCAGTCTCCAACCAGAAAACATGTGGTCTTTAACTTTTGCATTCACCACTCTCTCTGCTCACAATGCTTGATCCACCTTTCATCCTTGCTTACTTGGTAAACTTTTAATCATCCTTCAAAACCCAGTTCGACATCAGCTCCTCCTGCTCAAACCTTTCTGGCCCTCCCCACTCAGAAGTCCACTCTCCTCCCTCCCATTCTGCTCTGGCTGAGCCTGCAGGACCCTAATAATCCAGGGACACACCTGTCTTCCCTAACAAACCAGGAGCCTCTGTCTCTCCAGGACCCAGATTAGAGCTGACACACCTCAAACCCACTCCTGACAGACCAGTCCCCACCTCTCTGTGCCCGGAGAGCTACAAAAGACTGCTGTTTTCACTCTCCCAGCCCCCCGAGGTTGAGGCACCCTATGACCTCCCTTAGAATGAGGAACTAGGGAGAAGCAACAGGAAGACATTTGGTGAACAGAGAGTGCACTCCGGAGAGAATGTTCCAACCTTGTGAACCTCAGCTGGGGGCTGAGACGAGGAGGGAGGTAGAGAGAGCAGCTGTGAAAACACCTCAGTGGGCGGCGAGAGGTCAGTTCTGTCAGCAGGCCTCTCCCTTCGAGGCTGACGGTTGTGTCATCGTGAGAGTAGCGCTGGTTTGTGTCAACTGCTCTCAGACCAGGGGAGACTGGCCGACTCCATGAGGAAAAGTCCTGCCCCTGAAGCATGGGACCTAGCAGGTGGCACATGGCAAGGGACAGCAGGGTCAGTGGCTTTCTTGGAACCAGAGTGGACAGATTCTTGAGGCCAGAAGATGCATGGGAAGCAGGGAGTAAAAGCACGTGGTCCCTGCTGGCCAGCGTGGCCCCAGGAGAGAGAGCCAGCATGTGATCAGCTCAGCTGATCGGCTCAGCTCTGGCCAGGTCACCCTCAGAGGAGCACGATCGCCGCAGAGGACTCCACCAGAGGAAGAGCAACTCAGGAGTGTGACTGGGGCCGACACGAGAGCACATCCTTCGGGGACAACAGTGCAAGTGGAAGCACCAAGAGGCAAGAATGTTTAGTCACACCTACACGTACAAACACGCACACTGATCTGCACAGAAAAGAAATCTGGGAGAAAATACGCCAAAACAGAAACAGTCGTTATCCGGGTGGGAGAGGATTGGTGTTTTGGAAAACAGTTTTCCTTTATAGTTTTCCAGTTTATTTTCTAAAACCCCCACAACAAACATGCCTATTTCTTATAACTGTCAAAGATGTGGAGCCAGGAAGGCGTACCACCTGAGGAGAACACAAGGGGTGTGGATCTCCCGGGACTCACCCCACAAGCTGGCAGTGCATAATCACAGGAATGTATTGATAAGAGATCATCACTCTGGAAGTTAGAGTCTGAAATCCGGGTGTTGGCAGGGTTGGTTCCTTCTGGGGGTTCTGAGGGAGAATCTGTCCCATGCCTCTCCCCAACTCCTGGTGGTTGCCAGAAAAACCTGGCACTCCTCGGCTTACGGCAGCATCACTCCAAACTCTTCACATGACATGTGCCCTGTGTCTTAGGATGGGGAAGGGGCTACCCTAAGACAGTATGACCTCATGATAACCTGGTTACATCCGCAAAGGTCCTATTTCCAAATAAGATCACAGTCATACAGAGGACTTCAGCCTATCTTTTGAGGGGACACAATTCAACCCATAACAATATAGTTAGCCCGAAGGAAAATAAGACACAAAGGGTTTGTGGCCCTAGTCTTTAAATATTGGCAGGCTCTTCCATTTTGGAAGGATTCAAATTCATCTATGTGGCTTTACAAAGAAGAAATGGAATCAAAGGGTGGACGCTCCCCAGACAGACTCGGTCTTAAACAGCTGTCCTAAAAAGAACACAGCTATCCTAAGCTAGACTGGCCATCCTGGGTGGAGAATTCCTTGTCTCAATGGGCCTTGGACCAGACTGACCACCCCCCAATCTCTGATGTGGCATTGGGAGGGAGCGTTGGACTTAATAATTTTAAGGTCCTGGCAGCCCTGAGATTCTGTGACCTATACAGGCATCAGCCAAGATGTAAGCATTACCCAGCACTGGGCAGGCCACCTGCATACTGGCTATGCAGTATCATGATATCTTGGCTCCACCCAAACTGGGCAGCCCCTGATCTTAAAAACAAGCTGCTCTGTCTGCCATTGTTCTTTTGGTCTTTCAAAGAAAGCTGGAGACTACACATTCAGAGTTGGTTGATGCCAACACATCCCGACTTGGTTGATGCCAACAAGGTAAAGGAAGGCATCAACCAAGTTGGGAGACATGGAACTCCAGGCGTTAAACCACATAAAGAACTCCCACATTCCTGATTTTAAGGGTGTTTCCATGCCCTGACAGTACCAAGGAACCACCCTACGTCTCCAGGTCAAGCCTGCTAGAGGCTGAAGGCCCACAGACCAGGGTCAGAACAGCTAAGAAACAGCCTGCAGTTTGTTTAGACACAGTGAGGACTGCCCCAAGAATAATATTTACATAAGAAATAGCAGTAACATTGCAAGTTAAGTTTGTTTATTTTTTTTAAAAAAGAGACAAAATCTTGTTTGTGGTGAGAAGAAAACACTGTCCTTCAAAAGCACCTCTTCCTCTCACCCCAAATAGAAGACATAAAGCCACTCACCTCTCCACGGGGTCCCTGAGCATGACAATCAGCTTGGCATTTGGTTGGAAGGCGTGGATGAAATCCTGGGTCAGAAATGGTGGCTCGCCGTCCGTGCTGTTGTCATAGAAAAACATCCAGGCATTGTTATCCCACATCGTGGAGGCACTGGCCTCACCTGGAAACAGAACACATCGCAAGTGAACAGCAGCGGGACTATGGGCTCTCACAGAGGCGCCCTATGTGTCGGAGGCCAAATTTGATCCCAATGCCTTCCTCCTAGACAGCAGAGAAGGGCGAACTGGTCAGTCATTGCCAGCAGATGGGATTCCAAGGGGAGGAGGATGGACGCCCACCGTGCCACAGTCACACCCTAATTCCACCCCAGATACCTCTGTCTGGAAATTCAGGTGACCCACACAAGACCAGGTAGCCCCTGGTTCTCCTCTCTCCAAGGTGAGCAAAAAATAGCACCTTCACTAGCATCTGGAACTCCCCATTTTGCAATATTCAACTTTGCTCATGGCGCAGAGCTCTGTGAAATGCTAAAGGTTCACTGAGAATGTACTGGAGTTTCCTTTCAAAAGTGTCAGGGGTAAAGGAATAGTTGAGAACCTAACCCTCATTAGGAAATCAGGCACGGTTTGCATCTGTCTTTCCTTGAAACCATCATGGTTAGTCGCGGGGCGCACACTAAGACCAAAAGAGAGGAAGGCTTTGACAGAAGGCTCACTGGCCTCAGCCCTGGGTTCTGTCTCCTGTGTGGCTACTGCCTGCATGTGGTTGGTGTCTACTCAGTGCTGACCAGGTGAACAGCCACTGGGACCCAGACTGTTTCATCATGAACTCCGTGACTGAAGGGCAAAAATGGCAAACACACAACCTAGAACAGAGACGAGACCAAGACACAGATGCTTCAGCGCCACGGACCTCTCAGATGAGGGAGTGAATTCCCTGGGGTTTTTGTGCTGCTGTGGTGTGTTTGTTTGTTTTTAGGAAAGTCTTTAGAAATTTAGAAAGAAAGGCAAATCAATCCCTCGGCTCTGCACTCGATTTCCAGACATTTTGCCTAGTACTAAAGGATACATCTCAACGTCACTTATTCAGGCAAAATCTGCGTCAAAAGACCGAGTCTCTGGTCAGTGACAAGTACATCAAACACTGCAGGAAGTCACCAGGGCCTCATTTGTTCTGCTGGGTGTGTGATCACGGTCAGGCCAACAGCTCTGTTCTGGCCTATTCTTTTTTTTTTTTTTTTTTAAGAGATGATACCATAGGATATAGAAAAGACAAGTTAATCAGAAGTTGTTTTGAAAATTCTACTCACAGTGACTAAAGGAATAATATAAAGACAAGTGAGCTCTCTACCTAAATTGGCACAGATTCCATCAAATATCAAAAATGATTAGGTTCTAGAACCACAGAAGCATTCGTCCATCCACCTGTCTGTCTTCTCTACATCCATCCACTGTCCATCCTTCATCCACCCAAAAAGCATTCATGTGGTGTCTAATCTGTGCTCCAAATTGTGCTTGGCACTGGGGACAGATGAGGACATAAGCCACGGCCCCTCCCCTTCTCAGACCTTAAAAACTAAGAAAGACAGTTCAAGGAGCAAGGTACCTCCTGGGGTACCCTGGGAGCAGATGCAGGGTCCTTTCACATGTCTCAAGTCCCAGGCCCAAGGTCAGCCATCAAATTCAGGCCACTCGAGTCCTGAACCTCCTGTGTGACTCTAGCTGTTAGCACAGATGGCTGAGAAAGGCCCTTTTCAACCTATGGGCCGAAGATGATGAAAGTCTCTCCTATCTCTGTCCAGGGTCTAACCAGGAGGAAGAGTTGAAACAGCTGAATCACATTTTAGGGCTGGGAGGAGCCTGGAAACGACCTGTCTCAACGATCCCACTCTACAGACATGCAGACTGAGTCCCGGAACAGGAAAAACAACTTGTCACATGGCACAGAGCTGGTGGTGAGCACAGGCTGGATTACATCTGTGTAGTCTTCATCTGCTTCTCTACCCTGCCGGTCACACCATGGAGCTACCGTAAAACTCACCAAACTCTGCTTTAAGTAGACCTCAGCACAGTAATTTTATTCTTTGTTCTTTATTCAATCAAGAAGTAAAACCAGGAAACTAAACCAAGGCTTTCCTTTTTCATTCATTATCTTAGTGTCTGTTTCCTGGACCAAGAATGCATATTTTCAGCTCTTTCATAAAAACATGAGATTTTCTCAGAGGCATATGGTCTGCGAGTTACAGTGAAATATATTAGGTTTTTCATTTGGGGAGTTTGGACCCCCAAGTTTTCAAAAGACTAGCTAATAGCCAATTTATACTGGAGGTGACGCCCCGTGACCTGATTTCTTTGAGTTAAAAAATCGAATATATAAATCAGGGCTGAGGACATAAGACTCCAAAGTAAAAACTCATCTTTCAAAGGGCTGATTGCAGTTCCTCTTAGTAGCTAATTGTTTCATTTAATTTGGAGATTCAAAATATTACAGAGCTAGGAAAATTAAACAACAGATCACTGCCTCAGATCAACAATTTAAGCAAAATATGTGATTAAATCTCACTATTTCAAAAGACAGAAGAGGATAAATGTCTTCGAAGTCGAATCCAATAAAAAGAGTCATGTCAGATGAATCAAATCTAGGGACATAACCCACAGCATGTGAACCACAGTTAATAATGCTGTATTGTAGCCGGGCTCCACGGCTCAGCCTGTCGTCCCGCGCCTTTGGGAGGCTGAGGTGAGCGGATGGCCTGAGCCCGCGGGTTCGAGACCCGCCTGGGCAGCGAGACCTCATCTCTACGATAAATCAAAAAACCAGCCGGGCGTGGTAGCGCGTGCCTGTAATGCCGGCTACTCGGAAGGCTGAGGCGGAAGGATCGCCGGAGCCCAGCAGGTCGAGGCTGCAGGGGCCGAGAGCGGCCACTGCACTCCAGTCTGGGCGACAGGGTGAGACTCCAACTCAAAAAAATAAAAAAATAAAAATAAAAAATGAATGAATATGTTTATCTAGAAATCATTCTTATGAGTATTTAAAACAAATGATTATCAATCAAACAGCCTCCTTTGGAATGCCCAAAGGCATTAGGTTGACAGGTTTTTTAAACAGCTATTCGTCATAGGCAAGGTGCGAGGGCTGTGTCCATTCCAGGAGACGCTGTCTCCATCTTTATAGGTCCCAGCAGCCAGGGATTACAAAAGCCCTAGGTCATACATCGATGACTAACCAGTTAATCGCATTTGTGAATTCCCATCCCAACTTACTCCGGTCAGTAGATCAGGAAAAGAAGTCAATATGTCTGCTTAGATAAATAAAACCAAAAAATGGCAACTTTTTTTTTAAAGCCATCAGCTATCCTTCTGTAGAATCAGAAAGTCACCATTTCTGCTTCATAGCAAAAGTGATTATGTGAACACTGGAGAGGCAAGGGTGCCAGCCAGGTGCGGAAATAGAGGCTCAGCAGAAGTCTGCATCAACCAAACCAACGATCTGCGGGTGAAGCAAATCTGGGCTAGGCCCAGAGCATGAGCTGGGTTCCCAGAGAGGGTGCCGAGACCCCAGAGCATGAGCCAGGATCATTCCAGAGAGGGTGCCGAGACCCCCAGAGCATGAGCTGGGACTCCAGGGAGGACACCCCACCCCCCCACCCCCTCCTCCCAAAGCGACAAAGAAGCCATACCGATGATGATTTTATTCACATTGCTCTGTTCCTTAGCAGCGCTGGCCTGCAGTGCTTGATGGATTTGGTGTGCGGCCAAGTCAAAAAGGTCCAGATAATCTTCCACGGGGTAGCGGTCTCGCAGTCCATCTCTCAGGCGGACGATTCCTACAAGAACCAAGAAACAGGAGTTACTGGAGGAGTTGCCACTGCTTGGTTGTGGCCTCCTGGAGAGAAACAAGAGAGGGACGGAAAGCCCAAGGGGCCTGAGTCCAGCAGCCAAAGCCTCAGCCCAGCTAAGCTTCAGAAGGAGGCAACTGGGGATGGGGTGCAGGTCTCTGCAGACCAGCTGTCCTCTTTTGAACCCTGCATGCTTCATGGGGCGGAAGACACTGCCACTAAGCTGGGCAGTGGCAGTGGCAGCGGCAGCTTTGAGGCTGGCCAACAACTCAAGAGTGATAAACATATGTGCTTGGCGGGCCAGAGAGTTTGGAGCTGTACAGGAGGGAAGCATTGTGTCCAACAGGAAGAAGGAGAAAGGGCAGACCACGGGGGAGAGGGGAGGAACATCCAATAAACTCCACGATGTCATCTGCATCATGGCCCAGCCAGTATCTTCCTGATGTTCTCTCTCCTGACCTGTTCAATCAAGCGGCCCCGTCCATTGGTCCAAACAATAAGGGGAACTGATCAACCCCTGGACAGACACCAATTTGGAGAGAAGAAACATAAAAAGATTCTGGCATCATTGTTCACAACAGCAAAAACATGGAACTAACCGTGCTGCCCATCAAAAGAGGACTGACTGGATAAAAAAAAAAAAATTGTGATACATATACATGACGAATATTACACAGCCATAAAGAAGGACAAAATTATGAACTTCACAGCAACCTGGATGGACTTAGAATCTACAGTACTGGGTGGCCTATCACAGAAACAAAGAACTGAGTGTGACATGTACTCACTTATAAGTGGAACTTGAACAATTATCGTAATACTATAAGAAAAGGATTGGCAGTAGTGGGAAACTGCCAGGGGAGGGAGGGACACACCTCCACAACAAATGAACACTTGTATACCTAACCCTGAATTGTACCCCGTATCTTTAAAATAAAAAATAACATAAAAAAAGATTCTGGCATCCGCCACATACAGCCTAAACTCACCCTCTGCCTTTAAAATGCATAAATTTCACTTGCAAACATTTTTAAAACACACTGTTCAACACCGCAGCTACTAAAGTCAATGGAAAGTGGAAAGAGGACATTCATGGCCAAAACAACAAGAGGTTCAAGGTGACATTGAAGACGAGATTCCAGAGGCACGCCTCTGTCTTTCCTCTTTCCTGCCAGCGGAAAGCTGGTTTTCATTAAGGGGAAATCACCGTGGGCTGTGGGGGGAGCAGGGGAGTGTGTTCAGACATGCCCAGCGAATGCGCAGGGACATGGAACACGGAGACTTGGCTCCTACCACGGCCACTGCTGAACCACAAAAGAAACATTTACACTTTCGTTCACTCCAGGATGAACAAGGGGGTGGAATTAAACGTTTGTCAGGAAGCACATTAAGAATTGGTCTAAGGAAAACTTTGAAGGTTCCCTTCCAGGCAACCTGGGTCTCTTATGTAGAAACGCCCTCGTGACCTGCACTCTGGCTGACAACAGGCATGTATCACCCCTTAGCTCCGGTGACCAAACGTCTCCTGGCAGAAGGGAAAAGGTTACGAAGAGGAAACAGTGACCTGAAGGCTGCAGGGTGCCGGGGCTGCTAGAGCAGGGAGGGGCAGACAGTGCACATGCCCAGCCCGTGACAAAGGCCTCCAGAACCATCTCCATGTGGTTTTCATACCAAACCCATGGGGCAGACAGGGCAGGCCAGAGAAGCTGAGGTCCCAAGCAGCTCTGTCTCCTCCAGGTGTGGGGGCTGCAGCTAGAACAGCACAGGCTGGGACCGGCACAAAGTTGGGAGTCCAGAGCCCAGGCCATGTGTCCCTCACTGGCCTAGCCACCAGCACCTACCACACACGGCTGGGGTCATGTGCCCAGGCTCTCAGGACAAGACCAGTTGCCCGTTCCGCCCCTATCCCCTTGCCCTGCACACAGCTGGCACTCAGCCAATGCTCACTGAGTGGTTGTCAAGCAGGTTCCAGCCCCTGTTGGGTCTTTTGCTCACGAACCATCTAACGGCAAGTGAATTGTCAAAGCTCTCTGCCTCTCAGTGTCTTCTTCTCCTCTCCCCAACCCTTGCTCTGGAGGAGCCTCACACGGACCCCCGGCCCTTTGCCTAAGGAAGGAACCAACGGGTGAAAGAATGAGACCAGACAAGAGCCCTGGCACACAGCACTCACCAAACCGCTTCCGGGTCCACCAGTGAGGCTCCTTGATGGCGGAGAACTTCACCTCTGGGTGCAGCCGCAGGCGGTCATAGAGGTCGGTGGTCCCGCACTTGGGCTGCCCGATGATGTAGAAATGGGGGAGGCAGCGCAGGCGGAAATGCTTCCCATTGGCGTGGGACAGGTGGCCCCAGAAGGCCTTGCGGAGGGCGTCGAAGGTGGAGCGGAACCGCTTGGAGTACAGCACGTAGGAGTTGGTCAGGTAGGGGTCGGTGGTGTTCCGCCCTGAGAACTCCTCGTACCAGCAGGGGCTCTTGCTACTGGCAAGGAACTTACTGGGGATTACTGAGAACATCTGCAACGAGAAAGAAAAAGAGGGACAGATGCAGAGGCAAGACAAATTAGCAAGGACACATTCTAGCCACAACGTGGACAGGTCCCGATATGGATAAGAGTGCTCAGATCTGAGCTATGATTTGACCCTGATTAAAAAAATCAAACCCAGCAAAACGTGGTAGACAGCCAATGACTACGTTTTGCTTTTCCCCAAATTAAAATAAAATGGAAACAATAAGGAGAAAAGTTTAATCGTTCTACCGTAAATTTACCTTTCCTGCACTTAAACACACACAGCGATCAAATGAAATCAAAGAGTCAGAATCTTTTTACAAGTTGCGTCTTTAAATTGCCTTCAGCGACAGAAATATCGATGAGGACAGAATATAAACAGGAAATCAGATTGCATCTAACTTGAAAATCCCAAATGATGGTGATCTGCAAGGGAAACTTTAGCTACCGTAACCACATTTCAAGCAAGAAGTCCTGGGATACGATGGCAAGAGGGGCTGGCCCTGAAACATTTCTAGCTGTGCTATGCAGGGCAGCAGATTCCCCTCTTGATGCTCGCTAGCATAAGCAGACAGCACTCTCTCTGTGTGTTCTGCTCCATGAGGCTGTCCAATTATCCTTGCTACATCTGAGACATTTTTAAGTCATTTTCCTTCTGTGTTCCCAAAATGGTGCCAGCATAGGAAGCATCCACTCTTTAAAATCAATCACTCCACCAAGATTAGCATGAGGCTACTCACATGCACTTCCTGCTTCTTGAGGTCCTTTAAGTCTGGGAGTTGTCTGGTCGTGAACTCAATCCTGGCTGCGATGCTGCTGATAATTAACTTAATGCTTGGATAGTCCTTCACGTACGAGATGTTATTTACTGGCGGGGGGTGATGTTCTTTCGAGTCGCTTGGGTTTTCGCTGTCCATCAAGCTGGGGTTGCTGGGGAAGCCTCCGTAATGGAAAGGCGATGAGATCAGAAGCTCTTGGTGGGCCCCAGAAAGGATGTAAGAAGCCATCACCAAGGTCATGATTATCAGTCCAAAAACAAGGCTGCATCGCTTGCCCTTCTTAAAGCGCAAAAACCCACCCCAGTTCTCGTTCCCTTCAGGCCTCACTTCGAGAACGGCAAGCAAGTTCATCTGCTTACCGTCCACGCGAAACAGAATTTTGTTCTCTCCTTTGCACGTGGGGCACGCCCGGGGACCGTGATGGGCAGCCCCTTGGCAGCCGGCCTGCTGTGTGTGTGTGTCGTCGGGTAACAACTGTATGCAACAATTAATGCAGTGCCTCATGGTAGTGCCCTTGGACCACGGGCTTACTGAGCCATGGGGGAGCCCCCCAGGAATCCGGGTGCACGCAGGTCGTGCCGGAAAACTTTAAGGACGTCCTGTGATTACATAGGATGACTAGAAGGCATGAGCAACGAAAACTTACAGAAATGAAGAAATGAGCAGACACCGAAGCGCTAGAGACAGAGAAAGCACATTCTTTGGTTCAGCTCTGAAAGGCAGCACAAGGGAGTGATCTCCAATCCTCATGTCCTATGAGAGCTACTACAACCACAGGGAGGGTCACAAGTTGGGGAGCAGTTCTGCCTATCCTTCAGGTTTTTCCCATGGCACCAAAAAAAGTGGAAGAATTGTCACTGGAGAACACAGAACCACACGAGAGATGAGAAGAAATCATGGCCTTCTCCCAGACAGACGGATCGTCATGCCATCCATGGGGGTGCCTGTGAGGACCTCAACTTTGACACCCCGAGTTCCTTTGGAATGTTTCCTCTTCGTGGGGAGCAGACTCTTTAAAATGTCAGATTTCCTAAACGAGAAGAAGAGAAGTCTTATTTCATTATGTGATCATTGCAACACCCAGGGCTCATCTTCCAAGGAGGAATAGATGCCCATTCTCTGTTTTCCACTGCTAAGATCCAGTCAAACCCGCCTGGTCACAAGCAAATTATACGGATAAGGGCCAGGCGTGGTGGCTCAAACCTGTAATCCCAGCACTTTGGGTGGCCGAGGTGAGGGAACTGCCTGAGCCCACGGGTTCGAGAACAGCCTGGGCAACTTGGCGAGAACTCATCTCCACAATAAATTTAAAAAATGAGCTGGGCATGGTAGCACATGCCTAGAGTTCCAGCTACTTGGAAGACTGAGGCAGAAGGATCGCCGGAGCCCCAGCAATTCGACACTGGAGTGACCATGAGTGTGCCACTGTGCTCCAGCCTGGGTGACAGAGTGAGACTCCAACTCAAACAAAAAAAGAAAGAAAGAAAGAAAAGAAAATTATAAGGATAAACGGAGGGCTTTCAGCCCCTTGTGCTTGGCATTGAGGCTCAATCTCCATCACCAAATGTGGCCCCAATACCAGCATTCCCAGCGCCACGTATCTCGTGCACAGCCCACATGTCTTCTAACATCTCTGTTTTTGATGGATCTGAGTTATGGGTTCCCCTGCATCCCAGGTTTTTGTGATCATTCTCAGATTCGTGCACAGTCAACAACTAGGAATTTGAGGGATGGGTTGAAATATCAGAGCTCTGCAGGCAACAAAAAAATCTGAAGAAGGGTAAGGAGGTAGATGGTTAGGAGGAGGGCAGGTAGAAAAAAGACAGTTTCTTCCCCCTACCCCTCTTCCTATAGCATCAGTCGTCTCTTACCCACAGCTACCCTCTATTATCAGATTAGGAAGCAAAAGTTAATGAAAATTTAGAAGTAATGAAATGATTCTCTCCTTCAGTAGAGTGTATCATATAAAAAACCATTTGACTTTAAGTTATTAAGCAATTAAATCCAATGTATAGTATTCCCCTGAGTAACACTGGCACTTCAGACCCTGAAATAATTTTTCACTTTCATTGTCCTGAGGAAGACACGATTCTGAAAAACCCATTAATAGAATCCTGTGGTTATAACATGTCTTGTTGCACAGATGACACGTCCTCGTAGATGTCTTTAAAAAAAAGCATCAGGCCGGGCTCGGTGGCTCAGCCTGTCATCCCGCGCCTTTGGGAGGCTGAGGTGAGTGGATTGCCTGAGCCCACGGGTTCGAGACCCGCCTGGGCAGCGAGACCTCATCTCTGCAATCAATCAAAAAATCAGCCGGGCGTGGTAGCGCATGCCTGTAATTCTGGCTACTCAGAAGGCTGAGGCGGAAGGATCGCCGGAGCCCAGCAGGTCGAGGCTGCGGTGGCCGGGAGCGGCCACTGCACTCCAGTCTGGGCGACAGAGTGAGACTCCAACTCAAAAAAAAAAAAGCATCAGATGTGCCAAAAATGAGACCGTCTTAGTTTCTAGCAATCAGAGACCACCATAACTGGCTGTGTGAGCTTCAGCAAGCCATAGTGCCTCTATGAGCTTTGGTTTCCTCACCAGTAAAATGAGGATAATAAGAATACCTCTCTTACAAGTTTGTAGCAAGTACTAAATTAGCTACCACATAGAAAGACTTTGCATAATGCCTGACACATATTTAGCATCCCATAAAGGGCAGGTAACATGGACAATAATAGCATCACCAATGATTACTATCATGATTTTTAATTGTCAGTGAATGCCCTAAACACGTCAAATGGAATCGAAGATGGGAGACCCTGTATCACATTATTTTAAGCCTTAGCGATTGAGAATTGCTCAAGGGTGATACACTCACCTCCAACTCCACACAAACCTCCCAAGCCATCCTTACTGTCCCCAGAGAGGTGGCATTCACGAACCCTACATTAAAGCTTCTGTGTATCGTAGGCTGAAGGACTGAACAATAAGAACTCACCAGAAGAAGCATTCATTTTCTCTGGACTGAAATGCCCATGTTTTCTCAAAATATGGTGGCCAAGAAATAGCCAAGCAGTGTTCCCCAAAACGTCTTCCACCCACAAGATGCTCTGCTGGCTACTGCTAAGTGCTCTGTGCTTAAATTATATGGAAGAAAGGTGGGATAGGCATAAATACAGAGAAATCTGTACAGCAGGATTTTTCAGGGCCTTTGGTAGGCTAATAAGCCTTGTGAATTCACAAGAGAGGAGTATAATAATGAAATTACAAAACAGAATCGGCCAAGGAACCTCACGATGGTCTCAAGGAACCAGTCTGGGAAAGGCTGGTCAGGATAAAAGCTGAGATATGAATCAGGCAGAGGCGCTGGGGCAGTTGAGACAAGGGGGAGGGTGGAGTTGGGAGGAGAACACTCTGGGAAGCCAGGCCAGACATTTCAGGCCCCACGGCCCCCTCCTGTCCCTGAGGGCAGCTGGAGGGACATGTCAGGACCCTCAAGGCTCAAACCCCTGTTTCAAACTTGCTCAACCACCCCTGACCCATCGCTTGGTACAAACAATTCTTCCAAACTAAAGAAACAAAAGGGCACGATCCCCTACTTGGAAACTCCATCACTAAAGCCAAGAAAACATTTTTCCGCACGTCGAGAACAAGGCCGAGCCCGGGTTAAAAATGAGACTCCAACCAGCAGCTCGGTGGGGAGCGAGTTCGCACCCTTCTGTCTTTCTGCCGCAGAAGGTCTAATTAGATTCTTTAAAAAAAAACAAAACAAAACACGGACTTTGAAGCTCCAAGACAGGAATGTACCTAATCTGGACCCAACAGAATGGGCAAAACATCCCTAAACAAGATCAAAGGTATCTCATTGCAAGCAAAATGATCAAATAAACCTGGGGAGTCGGGAGAGCTGACAGTCTCAACAGAGAGGAGGTGACAACAGAGCTCCTGGACAGGGTGAGACAGAGCATCTGTGTGCTAGCAGTTGCCCCTCCAGCCAGAACCACCTCTCCAAGTCTCGCTTCCTAAACAGAAAGAACTAGGGAGACCATTCAAGGTGCCCGAAGAGCCTTAGAACAACACGCAGATTCGGTGTTCTCTCATCTCCTATCATTCATTCATTTGTTCTATCATTCATTCATTCGCTCAACAAATACCTTCTGTGTGCCAGGCACAACCAGGCGGAAGTGGTGATGCCAAGATAAATATATGTGTGTTGGGTCGTCATGCCCAGTTGCTGGTACATAGCTTCTAAAACCCTCAGAATTTGATGAGTCATAAGGTGATAGGAGCATCTTTCACTATGTGTAACAAGGCCTTTTCAACCATACCTGAATGTTTGCTTATGAGGTGACTTTCGGTGGGCTCCCAGATAGCCCCAGGATGGGGGCTGGTCACCAGAAAGACCAAGCCTCGATTAGAATCTTGGAACTTTCTTTTTTTGTTGTTGTTGTTGTTTTTGTTTTTTTTTTTTTGAGTTGGAGTCTCACTCTGTCACCCAGACTGGAGTGCA